>NC_053394.1:91559508-91859508 GCF_905171765.1 Bufo bufo
ACTCCAGGGCACTTCCTCATTCAATACTATTTTTAATTTCATTTTACCATTATATTGCGGGGCAACCCAAAGTTGAATAATCCTCTCCTCTGTCTGGGTGCCGGGGCTTAAATGTGTGACAGTGGCCTGTTCCAGTGGTGGGTGACGTGAAGCCTGATTCTCTGCTATGACATGAAGACTTATTCTGTGCTGACATAAGGCCAGATTCTCTGTTACGGGACCTCTCTCCTCTGCCTGGGTGCCTGGGCCTAAATATGTGACAGTGGCCTGTTCCAGTGGCGGGTGACGTGAAGCCTAAATCTCTGCTATGACATGAAGACTGATACTGCGCTGACATAAGGCCAGATTCTCTGTTATGGGACCTTTCTCCTCTGCCTGGGTGCCTGGGCCTAAATGTGTGACAGTGGCCTGTTCCAGTGGTGGGTGACGTGATGCCTGATTCTCTGCTATGACATGAAGACTTATTCTGTGCTGACATGAAGCCAGATTCTCTGTTACGCGACCTCTCTCCTCTGCCTGGGTGCCTGGGCCTAAATGTGTGACAGTGGCCTGTTCCAGTGGTGGGTGACGTGAAGCCTGATTCTCTGCTATGACATGAAGACTTATTCTGTGCTGACATAAGGCCAGATTCTCTGTTACGGGACCTCTCTCCTCTGCCTGGGTGCCTGGGCCTTAATGTGTGACAGTGGCCTGTTCCAGTGGTGGGTGACGTGAAGCCTGATTCTCTGCTATGACATGAAGACTTATTCTGTGCTGACATAAGGCCATATTCTCTGTTACGGGACCTCTCTCCTCTGCCTGGGTGCCTGGGCCTAAATGTGTGACAGTGGCCTGTTCCAGTGGTGGGTGACGTGAAGCCTGATTCTCTGCTATGACATGAAGACTTATTCTGTGCTGACATAAGGCCAGATTCTCTGTTACGGGACCTCTCTCCTCTGCCTGGGTGCCTGGGCCTAAATGTGTGACAGTGGCCTGTTCCAGTGGTGGGTGACGTGAAGCCTGATTCTCTGCTATGACATAAAGACTGATTCTGCGCTGACATAAGGCCAGATTCTCTGTTATGGGACCTTTCTCCTCTGCCTGGGTGCCTGGGCCTAAATGTGTGACAGTGGCCTGTTCCAGTGGTGGGTGACGTGAAGCCTGATTCTCTGCTATGACATGAAGACGTATTTTGTGCTGACATGAAGCCAGATTCTCTGTTACGCGACCTCTCTCTTATGCCTGGGTGCCTTGGCCTAAATGTGTGACAGTGGCCTGTTCCAGTGTTGGGTGACGTGAAGCCTGATTCTCTGCTATGACATGAAGACTTATTCTGTGCTGACATAAGGCCAGATTCTCTGTTACGGGACCTCTCTCCTCTGCCTAGGTGCCTGGGCCTAAATGTGTGACAGTGGCCTGTTCCAGTGGTGGGTGACGTGAAGCCTGATTCTCTGCTATGACATGAAGACTGATTCTGCGCTGACATAAGGCCAGATTCTCTGTTATGGGACCTTTCTCCTCTGCCTGGGTGCCTGGGCCTAAATGTGTGACAGTGGCCTGTTCCAGTGGTGGGTGAAGTGATGCCTGATTCTCTGCTATGACATGAAGACTTATTCTGTGCTGACATGAAGCCAGATTCTCTGTTACGCGACCTCTCTCCTCTGCCTGGGTGCCTGGGCCTAAATGTGTGACAGTGGCCTGTTCCAGTGGTGGGTGACGTGAAGCCTGATTCTCTGCTATGACATGAAGACTTATTCTGTGCTGACATAAGGCCAGATTCTCTGTTACGGGACCTCTCTCCTCTGCCTGGGTGCCTGGGCCTAAATATGTGACAGTGGCCTGTTCCAGTGGCGGGTGACGTGAAGCCTAAATCTCTGCTATGACATGAAGACTGATACTGCGCTGACATAAGGCCAGATTCTCTGTTATGGGACCTTTCTCCTCTGCCTGGGTGCCTGGGCCTAAATGTGTGACAGTGGCCTGTTCCAGTGGTGGGTGACGTGATGCCTGATTCTCTGCTATGACATGAAGACTTATTCTGAGCTGACATGAAGCCAGATTCTCTGTTACGCGACCTCTCTCCTCTGCCTGGGTGCCTGGGCCTAAATGTGTGACAGTGGCCTGTTCCAGTGGTGGGTGACGTGAAGCCTGATTCTCTGCTATGACATGAAGACTTATTCTGTGCTGACATAAGGCCAGATTCTCTGTTACTAGACCTCTCTCCTCTGCCTGGGTGCCTGGGCCTTAATGTGTGACAGTGGCCTGTTCCAGTGGTGGGTGACGTGAAGCCTGATTCTCTGCTATGACATGAAGACTTATTCTGTGCTGACATAAGGCCAGATTCTCTGTTACGGGACCTCTCTCCTCTGCCTGGGTGCCTGGGCCTAAATGTGTGACAGTGGCCTGTTCCAGTGGTGGGTGACGTGAAGCCTGATTCTCTGCAATGACATGAAGACTTATTCTGTGCTGACATAAGGCCAGATTCTCTGTTACGGGACCTCTCTCCTCTGCCTGGGTGCCTGGGCCTAAATGTGTGACAGTGGCCTGTTCCAGTGGTGGGTGACGTGAAGCCTGATTCTCTGCTATGACATAAAGACTGATTCTGCGCTGACATAAGGCCAGATTCTCTGTTATGGGACCTTTCTCCTCTGCCTGGGTGCCTGGGCCTAAATGTGTGACAGTGGCCTGTTCCAGTGGTGGGTGACGTGATGCCTGATTCTCTGCTATGACATGAAGACGTATTTTGTGCTGACATGAAGCCAGATTCTCTGTTACGCGACCTCTCTCTTATGCCTGGGTGCCTTGGCCTAAATGTGTGACAGTGGCCTGTTCCAGTGTTGGGTGACGTGAAGCCTGATTCTCTGCTATGACATGAAGACTTATTCTGTGCTGACATAAGGCCAGATTCTCTGTTACGGGACCTCTCTCCTCTGCCTAGGTGCCTGGGCCTAAATGTGTGACAGTGGCCTGTTCCAGTGGTGGGTGACGTGAAGCCTGATTCTCTGCTATGACATGAAGACTGATTCTGCGCTGACATAAGGCCAGATTCTCTGTTACGGGACCTTTCTCCTCTGCCTGGGTGCCTGGGCCTAAATGTGTGACAGTGGCCTGTTCCAGTGGTGGGTGAAGTGATGCCTGATTCTCTGCTATGACATGAAGACTTATTCTGTGCTGACATGAAGCCAGATTCTCTGTTACGCGACCTCTCTCCTCTGCCTGGGTGCCTGGGCCTAAATATGTGACAGTGGCCTGTTCCAGTGGTGGGTGACGTGAAGCCTGATTCTCTGCTATGACATGAAGACTGATTCTGCGCTGACATAAGGCCAGATTCTCTGTTACGGGACCTCTCTCCTCTGCCTGGGTGCCTAGGCCTAAATGTGTGACAGTGGCCTGTTCCAGTGGTGGGTGACGTGATGCCTGATTCTCTGCTATGACATGAAGACTGATTCTGCGCTGACATAAGGCCAGATTCTCTGTTACGGGACTGCTCTCCTCTGTCTGGGTGCCGGGGCCTAAATGTGTGACAGTGGCCTGTTCCAGTGGTGGGTGACGTGAAGCCTGATTCTCTGCTATGACATGAAGACTGATTCTGCGCTGACATAAGGCCAGATTCTCTGTTACGGGACCTCTCTCCTCTGTCTGGGTGCCTGGGCCTAAATGTGTGACAGTGGCCTGTTCCAGTGGTGGGTGACGTGATGCCTGATTCTCTGCTATGACATGAAGACAGATTCTGTGCTGACATAAGGCCAGATTCTCTGTTATGGGACCGCTCTCCTCTGTCTGGGTGACGGGGCCTAAATGTGTGACAGTGGCCTGTTCCAGTGGTGGGTGACGTGAAGCCTGATTCTCTGCTATGACATGAAGACTGATTCTGCGCTGACATAAGGCCAGATTCTCTGTTACGGAACCTTTCTCCTCTGCCTGGGTGCCGGGGCCTAAATGTGTGACAGTGGCCTGTTCCAGTGGTGGGTGACGTGAAGCCTGATTCTCTGCTATGACATGAAGACTGATTCTGCGCTGACATAAGGCCAGATTCTCTGTTACGGGACCTTTCTCCTCTGCCTGGGTGCCTGGGCCTAAATGTGTGACAGTGGCCTGTTCCAGTGGTGGGTGACGTGATGCCTGATTCTCTGCTATGACATGAAGACTTATTCTGTGCTGACATGAAGCCAGATTCTCTGTTACGCGACCTCTCTCCTCTGCCTGGGTGCCTGGGCCTAAATATGTGACAGTGGCCTGTTCCAGTGGTGGGTGACGTGAAGCCTGATTCTCTGCTATGACATGAAGACTGATTCTGCGCTGACATAAGGCCAGATTCTCTGTTACGGGACCTCTCTCCTCTGCCTGGGTGCCTGGGCCTAAATGTGTGACAGTGGCCTGTTCCAGTGGTGGGTGACGTGATGCCTGATTCTCTGCTATGACATGAAGACAGATTCTGTGCTGACATAAGGCCAGATTCTCTGTTACAGGACCTCTCTCCTCTGTCTGGGTGCCGGGGCCTAAATGTGTGACAGTGGCCTGTTCCAGTGGTGGGTGACGTGATGCCTGATTCTCTGCTATGACATGAAGACTGATTCTGCGCTGACATAAGGCCAGATTCTCTGTTACGGGACTGCTCTCCTCTGTCTGGGTGCCGGGGCCTAAATGTGTGACAGTGGCCTGTTCCAGTGGTGGGTGACGTGAAGCCTGATTCTCTGCTATGACATGAAGACTGATTCTGCGCTGACATAAGGCCAGATTCTCTGTTACGGGACCTCTCTCCTCTGCCTGGGTGCCTGGGCCTAAATGTGTGACAGTGGCCTGTTCCAGTGGTGGGTGACGTGAAGCCTGATTCTCTGCTATGACATGAAGACTGATTCTGCGCTGACATAAGGCCAGATTCTCTGTTACGGGACCGCTCTCCTCTTTCTGGGTGCCGGGGCCTAAATGTGTGACAGTGGCCTGTTCCAGTGGTGGGTGACGTGAAGCCTGATTCTCTGCTATGACATGAAGACTGATTCTGCGCTGACATAAGGCCAGATTCTCTGTTACGGGACCTCTCTCCTCTGCCTGGGTGCCTGGGCCTAAATGTGTGACAGTGGCCTGTTCCAGTGGTGGGTGACGTGATGCCTGATTCTCTGCTATGACATGAAGACAGATTCTGTGCTGACATAAGGCCAGATTCTCTGTTACGTGACCTCTCTCCTCTGCCTGGGTGCCTGGGCCTAAATGTGTGACAGTGGCCTGTTCCAGTGGTGGGTGACGTGAAGCCTGATTCTCTGCTATGACATGAAGACTGATTCTGCGCTGACATAAGGCCAGATTCTCTGTTACGGGACCTCTCTCCTCTGCCTGGGTGCCTGGGCCTAAATTGGGACAGTGGCCTGTTCCAGTGGTGGGTGACGTGATGCCTGATTCTCTGCTATGACATGAAGACAGATTCTGTGCTGACATAAGGCCAGATTCTCTGTTACAGGACCTCTCTCCTCTGTCTGGGTGCCGGGGCCTAAATGTGTGACAGTGGCCTGTTCCAGTGGTGGGTGACGTGATACCTGATTCTCTGCTATGACATGAAGACAGATTCTGTGCTGACATAAGGCCAGATTCTCTGTTACAGGACCTCTCTCCTCTGTCTGGGTGCCGGGGCCTAAATGTGTGACAGTGGCCTGTTCCAGTGGTGGGTGACGTGAAGCCTGATTCTGTGCTATGACATGAAGACAGATTCTGCGCTGACATAAGGCCAGATTCTCTGTTACGGGACCGCTCTCCTCTGTCTGGGTGCCGGGGCCTAAATGTGTGACAGTGGCCTGTTCCAGTGGTGGGTGACGTGAAGCCTGATTCTCTGCTATGACATGAAGACTGATTCTCTTCTGACATGAAGGCAGATTCTCTGCTATGGCATGAAGAGACTGATTCTGTGCTGACATGAAGCCAGATTCTTTGCTATGGCATGAAGAGACTGATTCTCTGCTGACGTGAAGCCAGATTCTCTGCTATGGGACCTCTGTCCAATTGATATTGGGTCATTTTTATTTTTTTTATTTTTATTTTAATTCATTTCCCTATCCACATTTGTTTGTAGGGGATTTACCTACATGTTGCTGCCTTTTGCAGCCCTCTAGCTCTTTCCTGGGCTGTTTTACAGCCTTTTTAGTGCCCAAAAGTTCGGGTCTCCATTGACTTCAATGGGGTTCGGGTTCGGGACGAAGTTCGGTTCGGGTTCGGATCCCGAACCCGAACATTTCTGTGAAGTTCGGCCGAACTTCTCGAACCCGAACATCCAGGTGTTCGCTCAACTCTACTAATATGTATACTTTTTTTTATTTATGTAAGTTTTACAAAATGATTTCATTTTTGAAGCAAAACAAAATCATGTTTTAGTGTTTCCATAGTCTGAGAGCCATAATTTTGTCCGTTTTTGGGCGATTACCTTGGGTAGGGTATGATTTTTGCGGTATGAGATGACGGTTTTATTGGCACTATTTTGGGTGCGTGTTTCTGTAGTTTACGCCTTTTTTTTTTTACGGTGTTCATCTGAGGGGTTAGGTCATGTGGTATGTTTATAGAGCCGGTCGATACAGACGCGGCTATACCTAATATGTATACTCCCCCCCCCCCCCCCCCTATTTTTTACCATTTTTTTTAACTTTATTTTGGGAAAATTACGTTTTTGTTTATTTTTACTTGAAACTTTTAATTTTTGAGGGGGGGGAAACTTTATTTTTTCAACTTTTTTTTCACTTTTTTTTTTCCCTACTTTGGGACTTGAACTTTTGGGGGTATATTCCTTTACAATGCATTCCAATACTTCTGTATTGGAATGCATTGGCTGTATGAGTAATACTGTGTGTATTACTCATACAGCTTCCGGGGCATGTGAGATCCAGGGGGCTGGATCTCACAGGCTCTAAACCGGAAGGCAGCGCAGATGCCTCAGGAAGGCATTGCGCTGCCTTTCATGCCATCGGATCACCCCCACAGCCCCATGGGACCCGATGGCACCACCGCCACACCAGGTAAAAGCCGCAAACTGAAGGTCTGAATTGACCTGCGGTTTGCGGCGATAGCCAACAAGGGGGGTCACAGGCCCCCCCCCCCGCGCATTTAGCCGAGGTGCCTGGCGGCAGTGTTCGGAAAAACACATGACGCGCCGGTACGTCATGTGTCCTTAAGGACTCGGGAACCATGCCATACCGGTACGTCATGTGTCCATAAGAGGTTAAAGGGCATCTGTCAGCAGATTTGTACCTATGAAACTGGTCGACCTGTTACATGTGCTTTTGGCTAATGAAGGCATCTGTGTTGGCCCCACATTCATATGTTCCCGCATTGCTGAGAAAAATTATGTTTTTTTTTTCTAGGAGTCTCTAGGAGCAATGGAGGCATTTCCGTTTCACTTAGGCCCCTTTCATACGGGCGAGATTTCCGCGTGGGTGCAATGCGTGAGGTGAACGCATTGCACCCGCACTGAATCCGTACCCATCCATTTCCATGGGGCTGTGCAGATGAGCGGTGATTTTCACACATCTCTTTTGCGTTCCTTGAAAATCGCAGCATGCTCCTCTTTGTGCGTTTTCCACGCAACGCAGGCCCCATAGAAGTGAATGGGGCTGCGTGAAAATCGCAAGCATCCGCAAGCAAGTGCGGAAGCGGTGCGATTTTCACGCACTGTTGCTAGCAGACGATCGGGATGGAGACCCGATCATTATTATTTTCCCTTGGTTATAAGGAAAAATAATAATATTTTTTATTTTTTTTTAACCCCTCCAGCCCTATTGTACTATGCATTCTGTATTAAGAATGCTATTATTTTCCCTTATAACCATTCTGTGAAGAAGTCCGGGTTCAGGTCTGGGTACCAAACATGCAAATTTTTCTCATGCGTGTGCAAAACGCATTACAATGTTTTGCACTCGCACAGAAAAATTGCGCATTTTCCCGCGACGCACCCGCATCTTATCCGGCCCAAAAACATGACGCCCGTGTGAAAGAGGCCTTAGTCTCACCTCTTATCTGCACTTTCTCCACTTTTATTGTCCAGGCTAGGCAGTAAAAAGGTCATCCCACCTGCCCTGTCAATAAACAAGCAGAGGATGCGGCAGTTGCAGAGACAGATGAACCTCTAGAAGTAATGGCATTGCCCCTGTTGCTCCAACAGACTCGTTGGCATATAATAAAACTTCATGTTTCTCAGCATTGCGGGCACATATGAACATGACACCTACACAGATGCCTTCAGCTGCCAAGCAAACATACAACAGGTCAGCCAGTTTCATCGGTACAAATCTGCTGACAGATGCCCTTTAAAGAGGACCTTTCACCGATTATTACACTATGAACTACAGTCTTGTGAAAAAATTAGGACACCCTTTGAAAGCATGTGGTTTTTTGTAACATTTTTAATAAATGGTTATTTCATCTCCGTTTCAACAATACAGAGAGATTAAAGTAATCCGACTAAACAAAGAAAACTGAAGAAAAGTCTTTTCAAGATCTTCTGTAAATGTCATTCTACAAAAATGCCTATTCTAACTGAGGAAAAAGATAGGACACCCTTGCCCCTAATAGCGAGTGTTACCTCCTTTGGCTGAAATAACTGCAGTGAGACGGTTCTTGTAGCCATCTACCAGTCTTCGACATCGGTCTGAGGAAATTTTACCCCACTCCTCAATGCAGAACTTTTTCAGCTGTGAGATGTTTGAGGGGTTTCTTGCACGTACAGCCCTTTTCAAGTCACCCCACAGCATCTCAATGGGATTCAAATCTGGACTTTGACTTGGCCATTCCAGGACTCTCCATTTCTTCTTTTTCAGCCAATCTTTGGTTGATTTACTAGTATGTTTTGGGTCATTGTCATGTTGCATGGTCCAGTTCCGCTTCAGCTTTAATTTTCTAACTGATGGTCTCACATGTTCTTCAAGCACCTTCTGATACACAGTAGAATTCATCGTGGATTCTATGATGGTGAGCTGACCAGGTCCTGCTGCAGCAAAGCAGCCCCAAACCATGACACTTCCACCTCCATGCTTCACAGTTGGTATGAGGTTCTTTTCTTGGAATGCTGTGTTTGGTTTACGCCAAACATGTCCTCTGCTGTTGTGTCCAAATAATTCAATTTTGGACTCATCTGTCCAAAGAACATTATTCCAGAAGTCCTGGTCTTTGTCAACTTTATCGCTGGCAAATGTCAGTCTGGCCTCGATGTTTCTCTTGGAAAGCAAAGGTTTCCTCCTTGCACACCTCCCATGCAAGTTAAACTTGTACAGTCTCTTTCTGATTGTAGAGGCATGTACTTCTACATCAACAGTAGCCAGAGCCTGCTGTAGTTCTCGAGATGACACTTTAGGGTTTTTGGATACCTCTTTTAGCATCTTGCGGTCTGCTCTTGGGGTGAACTTGCTGGGGCGACCAGTCCTGGGCATGTTGGCAGTTGTTTTGAAAGCCCTCCACTTGTAGACTATCTTCCGGACAGTGGAATGGCTGATTTCAAAATCTTTTGAGATCTTTTTAAATCCCTTCCCAGACTCATAGGCTGCTACAATCTTTTTTCTGAAGTCCTCTGACAGCTCTTTTGCTCTCACCATGGTGCTCACTCTCACTTCAACAGTCAGGAGCACACCAAACTAAATGTCTGAGGTTTAAATAGGGCAAGCCTCATTCAACATGCAGAGTAACGATCTACTAATTATGTGCACCTGGTGTGATATACCTGTGTGAGATCTGAGCCAATTTAAGAGGGAATACATGTGAGGGTGTCCTATCTTTTTCCTCAGTTAGAATAGGCATTTTTGTAGAATGACATTTACAGAAGATCTTGAAAAGACTTTTCTTCAGTTTTCTTTGTTTAGTTGGATTACTTTAATCTCTCTGTATTGTTGAAACGGAGATGAAATAACCATTTATTAAAAATGTTACAAAAAACCACATGCTTTCAAAGGGTGTCCTAATTTTTTCACATGACTGTAAGTATGCAGACATGTAGAGCGGCGCCCGGGGATCTCACTGCACTTACTATTATCCCTGGGCGCCGCTCCGTTCTCCCGCTATGCCCTCCGGTATCTCCGCTCACTAAGTTATAGTAGGCAGAGATTTCAGTCCCTAAGTTATGGTAGGCGGAGTCTGCCCTTGTTCTGCTCTAGCGCTGGCCAATCGTAGCGCAGAGCTCACAGCCTGGGAGGTTATTTTCTCCCAGGCTGTGAGCTCTGCAATGCGATTGGCCAGCACTACAGAAGAACAAGGGCAGACTCCGCCTACCATAACTTAGTGACCGGAGATACCGGAGGGCATAGCGGGAGAACGGAGCAGCGCCCGAGGATAATAGTAAGTGCAGTGAGATCCCCGGGTGCCGCTCTACAAATCTGTATAGTTAGTTCATAGTGTAATAATCGGTGAAAGGTCCTCTTTAAAAAATATAAGAATTATCTGTTTCCGACTGTAGAATATCCCGAACGGTTACTGATCTGGGAAGAGATTATTTTAGACTACATGTCAAACCATATATCTGACTCTCAGCATGAATCGAACTAGAATGACAATCTATGATAAAGACTTTAGGGTTGTGTGGTATATTAAAGCAGGGCAATGCTTGGGGGAGATGTAATCAAAATATGCAATAATTCTGGGACGAATGTGCTCAAAAAATAAATGCTCTGCACCACATTTATTAGGTGTTTTCCACAGATGTTCGGATTCATCTGACAGGAGCTGTGGCTCAGCTGGACATAGGTAATAGAAAAGGAGCTGTAAAGAGCACTCCTCCTATACATTCAGGATATTAATGTATACAAGTCACAAACAAAGTGGATTAGAGATGTGTCAAAGGTGCTCCCAAAGCAACATAGAATAGTGAAGCACAGCAGCAACATGGAAAAACTACAAGTGATTGTATTCATAAAATTATTGTTTAACCCGTTAAGGACCCTGCCATATTTCACCTTAAGGACCAGGCCATTTTTTGCAAATCTGATATTTGTCACTTTATGTGGTGATAACTTTAAAACACTTTTACTTATCCAGGCCATTCTGAGATTGTTTTCTTGTTACAAATTGTACTTCATGACGGTGGTAAAAATGAGTCAAATTATTATTTTTTTTAATAAAAAATACAACATTTTACGAAAAATTAGCAAATTTCCAAATTTCTATTTATCTACTTTTATAATAGATAGTAATACCTCCAAAAATAGTTATTATTTTACATTCCCCATATGTCTACTACATGTTTGGATAATTTTTTGAATGCCATTTTATTATAAATATTATTTTTTGGGGACGTTAGAAGGCTAAGAAGTTAAGAAGCAAATCTTTAAAAAAAAACAGAAAATTTCCAAAAGCCACTTATTAAGGACCAGTTCAGGTCTGAAGGCTTACATAATAGAAACCACACAAAAATGACCCCATTTTAAAAACTACACCCCTCAAAGTATTCAAAACAGATTTTACAAACTTTGTTAACCCTTTAGGTGTTCCACAAGAATACATTTTTTGGCAGATTTTCTATTTTAATCAATTTTTTTCCATTTACAAAGCAAAGTTTAACCACTTAAGGACCACAGGTTTATACCCTCCTAGTGACCAGGCCCTTTTTTCCAAATCGGCACTCCACAAATTTAGCGGTTTATTGCTCGGTCATGCAACTTACCACCCAAATGAATTTTACCTCCTTTTCTTCTCACTAATAGAGCTTTCATTTGGTGGTATTTCATTGCTGCTGACATTTTTACTTTTTTTGTTATTAATCGAAATTTAACGATTTTTTTGCAAAAAAAATGACATTTTTCACTTTCAGTTGTAAAATTTTGCAAAAAAAACGACATCCATATAAAAAAATTTCTCTAAATTTATTGTTCTACATGTCTTTGATAAAAAAAAAAATGTTTAGGTAAAAAATAAATGGTTTGGGTAAAAGTTATAGCGTTTACAAACTATGGTACAAAAATGTGAATTTCCGCTTTTTGAAGCAGCTCTGACTTTCTGAGCACCTGTCATGTTTCCTGAGGTTCTACAATGGCCAGACAGTACAAACACCCCACAAATGAGCCCATTTCGGAAAGTGGACACCCTAAGGTATTCGCTGATGGGCATAGTGAGTTCATATAACTTTTTATTTTTTGTCACAAGTTAGCGGAAAATGATGATTCTTTTTTTTTTTCTTACAAAGTCTCATATTCCACTAACTTGTGACAAAAAATAAAAACTTCTATGAACTCACTATGCCCATCAGTGAATACCTTAGGGTGTCTTCTTTCCAAAATGGGGTCACTTGTGGGGTAGTTATACTGCCCTGGCATTCTAGGGGCCCGAATGTGTGGTAAGTAGTTTGAAATCAAAATATGTAAAAAATGGCCGGTGAAATCCAAAGGTGCTCTTTGGAATGTGGGCCCCTTTGCCCACCTAGGCTGCAAAAAAGTGTCACACATGTGGTATCTCCGTACTCAGGAGAAGTTGGGCAATATGTTTTGGGGTGTTTATTTACATATACCCATGCTGGGTGAGATAAATATCTTGGTCAAATGCCAACTTTGTATAAAAAAATGGGAAAAGTTGTGTTTTGCCAAGATATTTCTCTCACCCAGCATGGGTATATGTAAAATGACACCCCAAAACACATTGCCCAACTTCTCCTGAGTACGGAGATACAACATGTGTGACACTTTTTTGCAGCCTAGGTGGGCAAAGGGGCCCACATTCCAAAGAGCACCTTTCGGATTTCACCGGCCATTTTTTACAGATTTTGATTTCAAACTACTTACCACACATTTGGGCCCCTAGAATGCCAGGGCAGTATAACTACCCCACAAGTGACCCCATTTTGGAAAGAAGACATCCCAAGGTATTCGCTGATGGGCATAGTGAGTTCATGGAAGCTTTTATTTTTTGTCACAAGTTAGTGGAATATGAGACTTTGTAAGAAAAAAAAAAAAAAAAAAATCATCATTTTCCGCTAACTTGTGACAAAAAATAAAAAGTTCTATGAACTCAATATGCCCATCAGCGAATACCTTAGGGTGTCTACTTTCCGAAATGGGGTCATTTGTGGGGTGTTTGTACTGTCTGGGCATTGTAGAACCTCAGGAAACATGACAGGTGCTCAGAAAGTCAGAGCTGCTTCAAAAAGCGGAAATTCACATTTTTGTACCATAGTTTGTAAACGCTATAACTTTTACCCAAACCATTTTTTTTTTTTACCCAAACATTTTTTTTTTATCAAAGACCTGTAGAACAATAAATTTAGAGCAAAATTTATATATGGATGTCGTTTTTTTTGCAAAATTTTACAACTGAAAGTGAAAAATGTCATTTTTTTGCAAAAAAATCGTTAAATTTCGATTAATAACAAAAAAAGTAAAAATGTCAGCAGCAATGAAATACCACCAAATGAAAGCTCTATTAGTGAGAAGAAAAGGAGGTAAAATTTATTTGGGTGGTAAGTTGCATGACCGAGCAATAAACCGCTAAAGTTGTGGAGTGCCGATTTGTAAAAAAGGGCCTGGTCTTTAGGGGGGTATAAACCTGTGGTCCTTAAGTGATTAATGAACGTGAGCTTGTCCACATTGGCTGTGGACAGGCAGCTGCGCGTGTCTGTGATAACGCCCCTGCCATGCTAAACACACGTTCAGTTAACACACTGGCTGCAGGGCAGGCCAGCACCTCCAAGGCTTAAAGGGCAAGCACAAGCCATGCGTCCAATTTGAAAACCCAGAAGTTGAAGGGGGCAGACCCGTCATTCAGTCTGTGTAGGCGTGTACACATACTGCTCCACCATGCTGCTGAAGTGCTGGTTGTTGTGGCGTGCTGACAAAGCTTTTCCACATTTTGGCCATGCTAACCCTGCCTTCTGAGGTGCTGGTGGTGCCCCAGCTGCATTGGCGACCTCTTCCTCCTCCTCTGCCTTTGCCTTGTGCTTCCACTGTGCCCTGGCTGGACAATTGTGTACTTGGCATTTGTGGGTGCAGGAACCGATCCTCAGAGCCACTTGTGAATGACTGGCCGAAAACCCTATGTAATGATCCCTCTTCCTCCTCCTCCTCCTGTGCCACATCCTCTTCCATCATCGCCAGAAACGTTTTTTCAAGGAGGCATAGAAGTGGGATAGTATTGCTGAGAACAGCGTTATCGGCACTGGCCATGTTGGTGGAGTACTCGAAACAGTGCAACAAGGAACACAGGTCTCGTATGGAGGCCCAGTCATTGGTGGTGAAGTGGTGCTGTTCCGCCAAACGACTCACCCGTGCGTGCTGCAGCTGAAACTCCACTATCGCCTGCTGCTGCTGCTCGCACAGTCTGGCCAGCATGCGCAAGGTGCAGTTCCACCTTGTGGGCACGTCACATATGAGGGGGTGAGTGGGAAGGCAGAAGTTATGCTGCAGCGCTGACAAGCGAGCAGCAGCAGGGTGAGAACACCGAAAGCACGCACAGACAGCGAGCACTTTCTGCAGCAGCTCTGACATATCGGGGTAATTTTTAAGAAAGCTCTGCACCACCAAATTAAGCACATGCGGCAGGCAAGGGATGTGCATCAAACCGGCTAGTCCCAGAGTTGCTACGAGATTTTGCCCATTATCACACACTACCAGGCCGGGCTTGAGGCTCACTGGCACCAGCCACTCATCGGTCTGTTGTTCTATGTCCATCCACAGCTCCTGCGTGGTGTGGGGTTTGTTCCCCAAACAGATGAGTTTTAAAACGGCCTGCTGTCGTTTACCCCTGGCTGTGCTGAAGTTGGTGGTGAAGGTGTTACGCTGACCGAATGAGGAGGCAGTAGAAGATGAGGAAAAGGAGTAGGAGGAAGAAACAGGAGACAAACTGAAGTGCCCTGCAAACCTAGGTGGTGGAAGGACATACGCCAAACTGCTATCCGCCTCAAGCCCAGCCGCCACTGCATTTACCCAGCATGCAGTTAGGGAGATATAACGTCCCAGCCCGTGCTTATTGGTCCACGTATCGGTGGTTATGTGGACCTTGCCACAGATGGCATTGCGCAGTGCACACCTGATTTTGTCCCCCACTTGGTAGAGCAGTGGTATATCACAGCCAAAAATTCCCCGGAAGAAGCCAGATCTACTGGCGAAACTGCGTTGGGTCAGGAGTTGGCCGAGAGATCTTTGCACCATTCAGGGTATGTTTAATTGTGTTTCTTTGTGTTCCTTCCATCTTAAACCTCAGTCTCCACAATCGCCTCTGTTGCATTGTGTTTGGGGCGTTGCTGCTATGAGACTCTGAGGTATGCTCTTTCAGCTAGTATTCTTTTTCCCTGTATTTTTTTGCACTGATCTCCCGGCCTCTATCAGTGTGTGAAGAGTGGGAGAAGAGGGTTGCATTGACAATCCAACACAACGGGCAGCACATTGAACACATTTTATAAGTGGTCAGAAACTTGTAAATAACTCATGAAAGAATAAAGTTACGTTAAAACCAATTGTTTTAACAAAACACCATTGTTTTAAAAACACCATTGTTTTTCGTGTGAAATTCCCAATAAGTTTGATGTGTCACATGACCCTCTTCCTATTGAAAAAACAAAAGTTGGATTCAAAATGGCCGACTTTAAAATGGCCGCCATGGTCACCACCCATCTTGAAAAGTTTCCCCCCTCACATATACTAATGTTCCACAAACAGGAAGTTAATATCACCAACCATTCCCATGTTATTAAGGTGTATCCATCTAAATGGCCCACCCTGTATATTTACAATAAAGCTTTTTGGATTTTCATACATACGAAAGTTAGTTTCAAATTTTTTTTGGTGATGATTATGACTCCTTGGGGGTCCGATGTTTTGATATCATTCTGTCCGGTTAATATTGGTTGACCATGTGCAAGCAAGGGATGGCTCGTCTGGAAAAGTAATGGCGGCTGGGCACGACCTACTGTGGGACAGCCACCGCTATAAGGTTTTTAAAACTCTCCGTCTCCACCAGACGGAATGACAGCATTTCAAAGGCCAGTAATTTTAAAATGCTGGCATTCAGGGCCAGGGATTGCGGGTGTTTAGGGGGTTTACTTCCTCTTCTGCTTCAGTGTTTGGGAGATGGAGAGCTGAACGCCTCCGTGGGACATTGTGGAGATGCTTGGAAACTCAGGTGGTGGTGTTACAGGCAGATGCGGGGTGGCAGGTGCCACTGTCACTCCAGAGGTCGATGAAGAGGCCAAGACTGCAGCAGAAGAGGAAGCAGTAGGAGCTTGGTGGTTTTTGAGGTGTCTACCCCACTGCAGCTCGTGCTTTGCACTTAGATGCCTTGTCATGTAGGCTGTGCTCAGGTTGAAAATGTTTATGCCTCGCTTCAGGCTCTGATTGCACAGCGTGCAAATCACTTGTGTCTTGTCATCAGCACATTGTCTGAACTACTTTCACGCCAGGGAACTCCTCGGAGTTGGCTTTGGTGTGCTCGGTCCCTTGCTGCATTGGGCAGTAGCAGGTGTACTGTAAAGGGGATGGCCACTCCGCTTTTGCACCCTGCTCCCTCTTCTGCTGTGCTGATGGCTCTGTGCGACCACCGCCTCTTCCTCCTAACTACACAGGTCACTCGCATGACCTTGATTCCATGTGGGGTCGAGGACCTCATCGTCCTCCACATCATCTTCCACCCAGTCTTCACCCCTGCCATCCTTGTCGGTCTGCACACTTTTGAAAGCCACAGCAGTTGGCACCTGTGTTTAGTCATCATCCAAATGACCCAGATATTTGGTTGTGCCTATCTACACTTCTGAATCATCCGAGATGTGCTGCAGTAGTCCTCCCATGTACTCATCTTGAAACATCAGTGGCTGGGCATCGGTGCACTGAATCTCTTCCACTTCTGGGGCAGAGCTATGTGGATGGCTCTGGGAAACCCTGCTAGCAGAGTCATCAAAAAGCAGAAGAGACTGCTGCATGACTTGGGGCTCAGACTGCTTGGCTAATTTGCAAGAGGGTAAGGTGAAAGACTGATGGACATCGGCTGCAGGTGCTAACTCTGATCTTTCAGTAGGAGACTGGGTGGGAGACAATGTGAAGGAACTGGAGGCACTGTCAGCAACCCAATCTACTATCGCCTGTACTTGTTCTGGCCTCACCATTCGTAGAGCTGCATTAGGCCCGACCAAATAACGCTGAAGGTTATGTTGCCTACTCGCACCTGAGGAAGGTGTTTCACTTGTGCGTGTAGCTGGCACAGATCGACCACGTCCTCCCTCTGCAACAGGAGCTCCACCGGCAGCACCACGACCTGGGCCACGTCCCTTATTCAACACTCTCCTCATTCTCCGCAAATTTAGGATCTTGCCCAAAAGGGGTGTTTTTTTAATAACAGAATATAACAGCAGTATCTAACGTGTGTATTTCACACTGACAGATGCAGCAAAGGCTGCAAACTTTGTATTTGGCCCAAAATTTGAGTTTTTTTTAATGACAGAATATAACAGCAGTATCTAACGCATGTATTCCACACTGACAGATGCAGCAAAGGCTGCAAATTTATTATTTTGCCCAAAATGGGTGATTTTTTAATAGCAGAATATAACAGTGGAATCTAACGTTTGTATTTCAAACTGACAGATGAATAACCCCTGTTATTCAAATTTTTTTGGGGGGGACAAGGTGACTAAAAATGGCGAATTATGTATTTTAATTTTTTTTCCATGACGGGGTAAACCACACAAGAAATGTACATGTACATGATAATGCATGAAAAGGTTAAGAGTAACTTTTTCTACAGAATTAATTAATGGATTGCTAAGTGAAAGGTATCATTACATTCAGCTGAGCTAGTACCACAATGCATTGTGCCTATGACTGGTAATAGTCTGCCTTCCAGATTCAAAGGGGTTTTCCAAGAAAGATGATGCTATTATAAATAAACTCTGAAATCCCTTTAATTATTTATAATGGCTTGTTTTGTCTAGAGGACAATCAGTGAAGAAGATAAAATGGCGGCTTTTAGATTTATTTATCATAAAATCCGTCCTTCTCTTGACACTGGAGGACGGCATGTGTGAGAAAGCATAGAGCCCTATGTAAAGTCTGCCAATATCGGCACTGTGAAGCTTTACATTATGTGCAGATGACAGCTTAAATAACTGTTCCGCAGTGTCCCTGTGCTTCAGAAAGGCGTTTACCTCATCCTGTACTCGGAGGCTGAAGGCTAGGAATGAGGACCATGCGCGCTGCTGTGGGGGAGGAGAGTCGTTAGAAAACAATTAAGCCTGTGAGTATGGGATGAGGTAAACTTCTTTTCTGAAGCACAGGGACACAGCGGAGCAGTTATCTCAGCTGTTATGAAACTGCAATTTGCTTTAAGTGCCATCCAAATCCTATGAGAAGTAATCCTTCAGTGCACACAGATCATTACATTATCATCCCCTCCTCTTGACATTTCTGCATTAATGCATTGTTATCATGTTCGAATCTCACCACATGAGCTAGCCTAGATATGCTTCAAAAACGCTACACAACATTACAGTGGTTGATAGCAGAAATCTCCTGGGACACTTTTATTTAACAGGATGCTTGAGTAGTTTGCACTGGAAGCTGAATGTCTAAAACAAAAGAAGTCAGTTGTGGGTTTTGATGCTTGCTGTGAAGACGAAGCATGAAAAACTGCACTGTTAAATCTCCAATATATTTGAAACAATGTGTGTTTGATTATAACATTTGGAGCAATGATTTTTTTTTCCCACTGTGAAAGACACATAGAACACTTGCAGCTACATACAGTAGCACAAAAACAAAATCAATAGTAGGACATGTGCACATATATTATAAAGATCTATGCTGCTTTATGGCCATCTTCTATCGTTTTGTCGAGTTGCTTTTGTTGCACACAAGGAAACAGACTTAAAGTCTATGCACACCTTTGGAAGCAATTTTATTGCATTGTACTTGTGTACATATCTAAGATTCTGCAGAAGCAGCCTGTTGATTTTCTGTATTTTCCGTCATTTGGGATGCTGACGTGCTCCGTATCTCTGCTCTCTGACTTTATAAACATTATTATAGCTCATTATAGCTCAGTTCTTATCTTACTAATAAGAATTTGACTTACACACTGTAAGTGTGTATGACTTCTTAGTAGTTTACAGATAAGGTTTATTAGATGACCAGCACAAAATGAAAGTACCAGTCACAGAGTTAGAAAAATAGTTAACGCTTTGTGACAGATTGGCTCAATATTTTTAATAAAGGCCAATTGAAAATATGATTTTTATCCAAGGATGAGTACAATGCAATCATAAACAAAAATTGCCTCAGAAGGAGTACATAGCCTTTAGCCTCTTATGATTTAGCTTCTTCATCAGTCCTATTTCCACACTGCAGATAA
This sequence comes from Bufo bufo, assembly GCF_905171765.1. Lineage (NCBI taxonomy): Eukaryota > Metazoa > Chordata > Amphibia > Anura > Bufonidae > Bufo > Bufo bufo. Next base: position 91,578,766 of record NC_053394.1, read on the forward strand.
TTATTAGAGATGAGTGATGAGTTTTGAATAATTCGATTTGGTAGCTTCGCCAAAGTTCACCAACACATTTGTTTTGTTCTGAACAAATTCTTTATGAATTGCTATAAATCTGGTATACTGAGACTGCTCTGTCTTAGTATATGGCCATCTTGTCTTGATCTTCTGATCTTAATGCATGATGAAGCAGCTTTAAAGAAGAGTCTGTTTTAGTAAATACCAGCATTTCCCCATAAAATAAACTTTGAAATATACTACTGCAGCATCCTGCTCCTAGAAGTCACATACTGTATACTGCAAAGTGCAAAAGTATATTGTCATTGTGTCATCTTTTGCATATAATAATTATAGGCCATTTTTCAAAGCCACCACTAGATGGGGCTGGTGTCATCCTCTGTATAAGGAGAGGAGTGAGTCAGCATAAGGAAGTCAGCACAGTGTGGTGAATAATGCAGAGTGTAGTCTAATCCAGTCTTAACCAGCCGGAATAAAAAATCAGCAAAGAGTGAAGTGACATTTTTAGCTCATCTTGGACTTGGATTCACCCAGGGTAGAGATATAACATCTCTAAAGAGGACCAGGTGAGAGGTGGAGAGCAAGACCTGTAGAGGTGAGTAGTCTACAAAGGACTTTATGGCACCCATGTTCAAGAGAAGCCTCCTGTCCCTGAGCACGCAACAAATACGGTTTAGCGCACCTGTATTTATCTCCACATCCCAAGGCGGAAATGTAGAGAAGCAACCTGTTAAAGAATTTAGAAGAGGAGTTTGCCTTCAGTTCTGCCCTGTTGGTTGGATTGCATTGCCTTAGGTGAAATTATTACACCCCACATCTTGCAGCTAAAGTCAGTTAGTAAAGTACAGATTATGGACGATTGCTTAAAACACATAAAGAGACATCTGTTTGGCCTATGGTTAGCTGTGCAGCTATGAGAACTGTAACATCTTAGAATACTGTATTTCTGTGTAACATCAGTCAGTCCATAAAAAGTAAGACCTATCCTGAATTAACTACATCGGACTGTTGACTGTTGATGTCATGACAACAGGTACCCTGCCTTGCTCCATAAAAAATCAACTTAAAGGGCACCTTAACTGCCATCAGGTAGGAGGGAAGAACCAGTGCACCCTTCCCTTCCCGTCACTGCACGCAGGCCCAGGGAGCTTCAGTAAACTGTGAGTACAACTACTGCACCCATCTGGCCACCTACGCTCACGCACACCCCTGTGAACCGGTCGCTGCTCTACTCCTCTGTAATTCCTGTTTTTCACACTTAAGAACACTTTATTGATTGTTTTACAATATTTATTAGCCCCACAATGGGACTTGAATGTATCCATATTTCTTTGCTTACAAAATACTCAGCAATATGTATGCAGTGTGGTGCATTATCCCTGCTTGTCATGAGCTAAAAGGAAGTAGGACCTAATAGACATCCATACATCATAGGCCTGGGGGCCACTGTTAGCCTGTCACTGATTTTATGTGTACTGTAGTAAATCAATGACACAACGAGAAGTTCATCTGCGTTGAAATTTATTAACATATGCTGGATATCCAGAAACAATCCAGTTTGATATGGCATTGAATAAAGCACCTTCTTTGACTTTTTTTTTTTAGCAGCTAAATGCCTGCTATTACTCCCCTCCCTCATTTACAGAAATTTGCCATTTAAAAATACAACAAAAATGTTTGTGAAAAAGTGTGATTACTTCATGAGGGAGAGGGAGAGGGGGTGATGGTTGAAAGAAGACATATTCACCATGGCATCTATAGGGTTAATCACCCAGGATTAGAATTGTCATGATCTTAGCCGTTGCCGCAAGAGACCAACTGTATATTACAGTGAAGTATATTTGCAATATGGTGTAGGAACAATACACTTACCATGTAGTACTGTTCATGTGCATCATAGTTCAGTTAAGGGTTAATCACACTTTTTTTTGGAATCTACACAGCAGAATACATGTTTGTCTATATTTGCAGTGTTTTCTAACAAATACAATTTTCTGTCTTCCTATGATTCATTGTATTATCCCTGATTCTCTTTGTATTGAGCAATGTAATTTCTTCATTGTATTTGTCTTGTTCGTATTCCCGCTAATCACAGTATGACGCTAGTGCTTCAAAGAGACACGCAGTCTATCCTCCTGTTTATTGTGTACATGCAATAATCTATTCCAAGTTTGTCTTGCTGTAGTAATCAGCATTTTATTTATGTACTTCAATTTTTGCTGACCTGATTGCTCTCCTGTGGCATTCTTTTTGTTTATTTTGGTTATTCTGACGTGTATTTTATCACTTTGAATATTTAATTCTGAAAATTGGACATTTATGCTAGTAAAATATTTACTTGGTTTGAGACTCATAGACAATCTATTTGTGGGAATTCAATGAAGACTACAAATTTTTAAATGTGCTCATCTCTAACTAGTAGTCATAGTTCCATAGTTACAGTTGCAAGAAATAGTATGTGAACCCTTTGGAATGATATGGATTTCTGCACAAATTGGTCATAAAATGTGATCTGATCTTCATCTAAGTCACAACAATAGACAATCACAATCTGCTTAAACTAATAACACACAAATAATTAAATGTTACCATATTTTTATTGAACACACCATGTAAACATTCATAGTACAGGTTGAAAAAGTATGTGAACCCTTGGATTTAATAACTGGTTGAACCTCCTTTGGCAGCAATAACTTCAACCAAAGGTTTCCTGTAGTTGCAGATCAGACGTGCACAACGGTCAGGAGTAATTCTTGACCATTCCTCTTTACAGAACTGTTTCAGTTCCGCAATATTCTTGGGATGTCGGGTGTGAATCACTTTCTTGAGGTCATGCCACAGCATCTCAATCGGGTTGAGGTAAGGACTCTGACTGGACCACTCCAGAAGGCGTATTTTCTTCTGTTTAAGCCATTCTGTTGTTAATTTACTTCTATGCTTTGGGTCGTTGTCCTGCTGCAACACCCATCTTCTGTTGAGCTTCAGCTGGTGGACAGATGCCTTAAGTTCTCCTGAAAAATGTCTTGATAAACTTGGGAATTAATTTGTCCTTCGATGATAGCAATCCGTCCAGGCCCTGACACAGCAAAGCAGCCCCAAACCATGATGCCCCCCACCACCATACTTCGCAGTTGGGATGAGGTTTTGATGTTGGTGTACTGTGCCTCTTTTTCTCAACACATAGTGTTGTGTGTTTCTTCGAAACAACTCAACTTTGGTTTCATCTGTCCACAGAATATTTTGCCAGTACTTCTATGGAACATCCATGTGCTCTTGTGCAAACTGTAAACGTGCAGCAATTTTTTTTTTGGACAGCAGTGGCTTCCTCTGTGGTATCCTCCCATGAAATCCATTCTTGCTTAGAGTTTTACGTATCATAGATTCACTAACTGGGATGTTAGCATATGCCAGAGACTTTTGTAAGTCTTTAGCTGACACTCTAGGATTCTTCTTCACCTCATTGAGCAGTCTGCGCTGTGCTCTTGCAGTCATCTTTACAGGATGGCCACTTCTAGGGAGAGTAGCAGCAGTGCTGAACTTTCTCCATTTATAGAAAATTTGTCTTACCGTGGACTGATGAACAGCAAGGCTTTTAGAGATACTTTTATAACCCTTTCTAGCTTTATGCAAGTCAACAATTCTTAATCGTAGGTCTTCTGAGAGCTCTTTTGTGCGAGGCATCATTCACATCAGGCAATACTTCTTGTGAAAAGCAAACCCAGAACTGGTATGTGTTTTTATAGGGCAGGGCAGCTGTAACCAACACCTCCAATCTCATCTCATTGATTGGACTCCAGTTGGCTGACACCTCACTCCAATTAGCTCTTGGAGATGTCATTAGTCTAGGGGTTCATATACTTTTTCCACCTGCACTGTGAATGTTTACATGGTGTGTTCAATAAAAACATGGTAACATTTAATTCTTTGTGTGTTATTAGTTTAAGCAGACTGTAATTGTCTATTGTTGTGACTTAGATGAAGATCAGATCACATTTTATGACCAATTTGTGCAGAAATCCATATCATTCCAAAGGGTTCACATACATTTTCTTGCAACTGTATATAGTTAATATGGTTGAAAACAGACATAAGTTAATAAAGTTCAACAAAGATGGGGGATAGGTGGGGACACAAATCCCAGAATGAAGTGAGACTCTCTACACATTTTCATAAGTACTAATTAGAGATAAGCAAATCTTTCAAAAATTAGAATTTTTGGTTCGATCCGAATTTATTTGCGGCAAATCATGTTAAAAAACTGATATTTCCTGGGTGCAGAGAGCCTTTATAGTGTTGTAGAACACTGTGCCTTGCAGTAACACGCATAGGGAGTCTGCTTTGGTAGTGAAATAATGCTGTGAGTTAGTATGACATGCAGATGACAGGCGTTGCTCTTAGAATCACTGCACACTTCACTTATTTGGGCAGTCAAGTGTGAACTCAGCCTTTCAGGTCGATGTTAGCGCCAAGAAGAAGCACACTCCTTTTACTCCATCGTCAGCTGATTCCGCATAGATGTCTACATAACCTGTTCTATTAAATGCTTATACAAGTAGAGCCCCCCCCACAGAGTGAAGAGGGTGTCAGCAGTAAGTTTGTGTTGACGTCACTGATTATTTTGCCTTTCCTCTGATCCGTCAGAACAATAACCCCCAAAAAACGGATCCTGTCTGTTGAGCATCCACCTTTGCTTGGTCAGCATTTGGTCAGTAATCCATCGGTATTGCTAAGGCCAAAAAAAAACAGGAATGTATCAAAAACAGAGATGACACGTGAATGGAATATTTGCATGTCTTCTGTGTTTGGTACCCACTCCTGCTTTTGGCTACCAAATCACAAGCAAATTCTGAGGGGACCATACTAGCCTTAAAGCTGCTACAAAGACAGGATCCGTTGTGCATATCATTTTTCCTTCTGAAAGATCAGAAGAAGGGTCAAATAAATGATGATGTCAGCCAGGCTGAAAGGCAAAATAGTGGCCCAGTCATGAAGTGGGGAGGGTGGAAACAAAATGAGAAGTCCACAAATTGGCCATAAGACATAGTGGTGAGGTGGAAGCAGCATGAGGAGACCACAGAGTGGCACAATGACAGTGTGGAGGTGGCAGCAGAATCAGAAGGCCACAGAGTGGCACAATGACAGATTGTGGAGGTAGCGGCAGCATCAGAAGGCCTCAGAGTGGTACAATGACAGAGTGTGGAGGTGGCGGCAGCAGCAGCATGAGGAGATCCCAGAATGGCAAGGTGACATAGTGTGGAGGTGGCAGCAGCATCAGGAGACCACAGAGTGACCCGGTGAAGAGTGGGGAAGTGGCCGCAGCATCAGGAGACCGGAGTGGCAAGGTGACATAGTGTGGAGGTGACAGCAGAATCAGGAGACCACAGAGTAGCAAGGTGACATAGTGTAGAGGTGACAGCAGCATCAGGAGACCACAGAGTGGCAAGTTGACAGAGTAGGGAGGTGGCAGCAGCATCAGGAGACCACAGAGTGGGAAGGTGACATAGTGAGGAGGTGGCAGCAGCATCAGGAAACCACAGAGTGACCCAGTGACAGAGTGGGGAGGTGGGTGGCAATACGAGTACCAGCTGAAGATGGTGGGTAAAAGAAGGAGCACTTGGCATCAGATGTGTGGCATCAGGCGGGTGGCAGCATCAGCATAGTAGTTAAGGAGGGCAGCCAGAAGAAACCGGTCTCTGTTGTCAAAGTGTTGGTGTGGCACCATGGATGATCTAGTCTGATGCATCAAGCATTGGTGGGTGGAAATCCTGGCTGATCTCTCCTCACGTAGATTGGCCACAGGGAGGGGATTCAGGCGGTTTCTAAGATTTTAGAAACTTTTGAATATACATCATCTATATGTGATTTTCTTTTACATCTGTTGGACATTGTTCTGAGGGAGAATTATTTTTTATTTGGAGATAGTTATTATCTTCAGAAGCATGGGACCGCGATGGGGTCGAACGTGGCCCCGCCCTATGCAAATATATTCATGGCTGCATTCGAAGAAGCATATGTTTATACTAATGAGTTATATGGTGAGAATATCCTAATTTGGAAAAGATTTATTGATGATATTTTTTGCATATGGGCGGGACTACGTGAGACCCTACTGGCGTTTACAGATCATTTAAATGTAGCATGTGAAGGTCTGCGGTTTACCATGTCATGCGATAGAGACAAAGTTAGCTTTTTGGATACACTGGTCATAAAAAACCAGGATGGTCAATTATCCACTGACCCTTATAGGAAGGAAACAGATCGAAATAGTATTTTACACTATTTAAGTGCACACCCCACCATCTTTAAAAAGATCAATACCTAAATCCCAATACCAGCGGGTGAAGCGGATTGTCTCAGATCCGCTTATACAGAATCAGAGGCTGGGGGAAATGGCTACCAGATTTAAAGAACGAGGATACCCTCTAGATGTATTATCTAATAGTGGTGCTGACCATTCGATTGTGAGAGTAAAACCCAAGAAAAGCCTGCAGCCTCTCACACACAGGCAGGCAACTGCAATATATGTATATATAAAAATAAAAAAAATAGCAGACTGATGTACCAGCCCTGAAAAGGGCTTTTTGGGGTGCTGTCAGGACGCTGTCCTTACAGCAGATGAGTCTGTGGACACAGAACACTGCCCTAGCTAATGCTTTCCCTATTGAATCAGCAGCAGCAGCAGCAGCACTGTCCCTCCTCTCACTGAGAATGCAGATTCCGAATGAATCTAAAATGGATGCTGTCCAGGAGGTGGGAGGGTCTGGGAGGGAGGGTCTGCTGCTGATTGGCTGGAATGTGTCTGCTGACTGTGAGGTACAGGGTCAAAGTTTACTCAATGATGATGTATCGGGGGAGGACCGAACATCGCATATGTTCGCCCGCTTCGGCGAACGCGAACAAGCTATGTTCGCCGGGAACTATTCGCCGGCGAACTATTCGGGCCATCACTAATGTGTGGTTCACCCTAACCACAATCAGAGAATTGCAAATATATAGTGTATAGTGGGCACTCAATATCTGGTATTACATATCAGGTACACTGTAATTGCAGGTACAATATATTTATTATTCAATTCAATCAATAAAAACTATAGACAATGCAATATAGGGTATAATAACAGATTATATAGAACAATCAGATAGTATATTCGATCACACTATATCCATTCACACTGTAGTCAATCTGTGAATTCCTAAAAATTAATAGATAGAGGATAATACATGCAGGTCTCAATTTGATAAAGGAGTTAATTATTAATGGATTAAAATATTGTAAAATTATTCCATAAAATTTCCTAGGGATTTCATATTATTTCCAATTGTGCGCTTGATAAGGTGCATTTAATGATGTCCTATTATTGCACTTCAATAGAAGAAATTATATTTCAAAGTCTCGATTATATGGCACACTGTTAGGTATTGTGCTCCAGAGTCTCGATTATATGGTACACTGTTGGGTATTGGTGCTTATTAGATGTTAGTGTATCCAATTTAATGATACTCACTGCTTGTTGTCCCGTTTTCTATATCTGACTGTGGCGGCGTCCCACCATAAGTCAGTGCACTCACCCCTCTTCTTTTGCTCAATGGTGTGTGTCCGCCTGCAGCGTACCTCCGAGACGCCGCTGCGGTAATCAGAGACCTCCTTCCAGTTTTCAGTTCGGCGTCCCACGTGTTCTCAGCGTCCCACGTGAACGGGACGTCAGAGGAACCCACGTGATCTGAAGTTTGTTTGATTGGCTTAATCAAAGTTCCGTGTATGTATCGGGGGCAGTACCAACCTCCGTGTATATGATTTTTCACAGAATTCTTCGTTACTTTTCCGTACCAATCAGCTGATGGTTTCAATACAGACGTCTTCTTAGTATAAGGATCTCATCCACTCCCGCTATACGCGTTTCGAGGTTACGAACCTCTTCCTCAGTGTACCATATAATCGAGACTCTGGAGCACAATACCTAACAGTGTGCATTATAATCGAGACTTTGAAATATAATTTCTTCTATTGAAGTGCAATAATAGGACATCATTAAATGCACCTTATCAAGCGCACAATTGGAAATAATATGAAATCCCTAGGAAATTTTATGGAATCATTTTACAATATTTTAATCCATTAATAATTAACTCCTTTATCAAATTGAGAACTGCATGTATTATCCTCTATCTATTAATTTTCAGGAATTCACAGATTGACTACAGTGTGAATGGATATAGTGTGATCGAATATACTATCTGATTGTTCTATATAATCTGTTATTATACCCTATTTTGCATTGTCTATAGTTTTTATTGATTGAATTGAATAATAAATGTATTGTACCTGCAATTACAGTGTACCTGATATGTAATACCAGATATTGAGTGCCCACTATACACTATGTAGTGCAAGTAATGTCACCAGCGGCTAATAAAAAATTACACTTAATTAATGTCACTGATATTTAGGATGCGCAAACATTATACAGGAGGTATAGCGCAAGTAATGTCGCTTTCACCAGCGGCAATAAAAAATGACACAGAATTAATGTCAGTGATATTTAGGATGTGCAGACGTTATACAGGAGGTATAGCGCTGGTAATGTCGCTGTCACCAGCAGCCAAACAATTTCGCTGAATGTCACAGATTTTTAGGCTGCACAAATGTAAATTAAAAGATGTAGCACAGGTTGTGTCACTATCAGAAGCAGCACTAACAATTCCACGCAATTTAGCGCAGGTTGCGCTAATAATTCTACTGCTGCCAGATACAACAATAGTCCTTAAAGGGATTTTGTCACCAGGTTTGACCCCTGTCAGCTAAACATATGCTGATGTTCAGGGCGTCTTCACGATTCCTAATGTGGGCTTATAAATGTCATCTGTGGGCTTATTTAGCTATAAAACTGCTTTTACTAACCTGTCAGTCAAACAAATAAGGTGCCCAAGGGGATGTTAATGGGTGCAAGATGCCCGCCGCACCCACCGCCGTTCGTGCCCAGCGCCGCCTTTCCGGACTTCTGCGCCGCCTCCTAATCCTCTGTGCCGCCTCTCGCTCTCCCAACACCCCCCCTCCTTCTGCTGTAAGATCTCGCGCTTGCGCACAGGGCTCTGCCTGATGCGCCCGTGCGGACTTCTCCATTTGGCTTCTTACAGCGAAGTGCGCATGCGCCGGCACTTCGCTCAACCCCTGTATGCGCGAGATCTTACAGCAGAAGGAGGGGGGAGGGAGGGAGAGCGAGAGGCTGCACAGAGGATTAGGAGGCGGCGCAGAAGTCCGGAAAGGCGGCGCTGGGCACGAACGGCGGTGGGTGCGGCGGGCATCTTGCACCCATTAACATCCCCTTGGGCACCTTATTTGTTTGACTGACAGGTTAGTAAAAGCAGTTTTTTAGCTAAATAAGCTCACAGATGACATTTATAAGCCCACATTAGGAATCTTGAAGACGCCCTGAACATCAGCATATGTTTAGCTGACAGGGGTCAAACCTGGTGACAGAATCCCTTTAAAAGGACTTTTGGGTCTCTAACAAGTTTTTTAACTAAAATATTACTATTTCACTCCCTACACTATCTGTCCCTTCTTCAGCACAGCTCTCCCTGACTAAGACTGAGTCAAACATGTGTCATCGGGTGCTATATAGCACCCAATGACACGTTCCGGACAGCCAATCACTGTAATGCTAGTAGCAGCCAACAAACGTGCGAGAAGGAGACTCGAGTAAATGCTCGAGTAAAATTAGTGTTCGGCAAAGCATGCTCGCCCAACACTTGTGTTGAGCGAATTGAACTATCTGAAGTGGATGTCTATCCAAATTTCAGAGAAAATTAGATTTTCTGAGAAGCCTAATTTCCTCGTGCTTCGTGGTAATGAATAAATTTTCCCTGAAATGACATTAAAAAAACATACTCACCTCATCAGTTTGAGCGCTAAAAGGCCATCTCAGCAATCTTGATTGAAGATCCCTTGCAAAATCTTGTGCGTGGTAACATATGACATCACCCCACCGGCCAGCGTGATGACATCATAACGCACCACGCGAGATTTCGCACGGGATCTTCAATCAAGATTTTTAACCCCCGAAAGGTATTATTTTTTATCTTGGATGCTGCAATCAGCAATGTACGCAGCATCGGAGGGGTTCAATGATCGGGGTCATCATTGCACCCATTACGTACAAAGAAATGCGCTTCATAAAATTCGACTAAGCAGTCGAATCAAAGTTTTCATAACTTTGCTCATCTTAGTCATGACCAGTGTTACATATAGGCTTTCTTGCATTCATGAGAAAGGTTCAGCTTACTATGCTAACTCTGTAGAGTAGTGTTAAAAAAAAAAGCTCTGAGTTTCAAAAAGCAAATAAAGTGCAAAGTAACTTGTATTTCTATAACTGCAAATGCACTAGAAATATGACACATTCTATTCCAAATCAAACAATAACACAATTCATTCAGTGTATTAATCGTTAACAGAAAGTAAAGAAAAAGGAATATTAGGTTGTTCAAAAATAAATAAATAAATCCAGCATTTTTTTTTAAAACTCAAAAATGTGAGATTTCACTTTACTTTGAATTATTGAACTAATATGTAGTAACAGAACTATTGTTCCTGAGAACTGCTTGACATCTGTGTCAACCAACCTCTGGCACATTTGAACAGGTATTCCAGTCCAGGATGATCAGACTACATTCCACAGTTCTTTTGCATCTTGGGGTTTTGCCTAAGGATGAGCAAACTAAGCGAAGAGAGAGAGAACCTAGTACACAAATACAGTATATGTTTCTCAACAGTATAGTTGTCTAAGGGGTATTCACTCATTATGGGGAGCCCTTGGTACACTGGATAATTGTTTGCAGTATTGTAGGCCAGGCAATACCCATCTGGGTTTCTAGGAAAGATATTCAAATTAGCTTTCCTAAACCTATCTGACACCACAAGGCAAGTCAACCTAGTTCTTTCAAGACAACATCCTTTAATCAGAGAAAAGATGAGAACAACATTTTTAGTTGCAAGGCTTTAGGGGAAACCTCTGGGTGGGTACTATTTCTATTATGGGGACCAGTTGATATATGTGATGACTATTGTAGACTAGAAAATGCTTCTCTGGATTTGTGGGTAAAATATATGCAAATTATCATGTCTTATATCTGCTGGTGTCAGATAGGGCTAAAGAAGCTAATTTGAATATCTTTCTCAGAAACCCAGAGGGACATTCTCTGGCCTACAATACTGCGCACATGTACTTGGTGTATCAGGTGCATCACCTGGTATACAATACTGTGCATGTACTTGGCATACTAGGGGCATCTTAAGAGAGATAGAGAGAGATTTGTAACTGAATAAAAATAAATAAAAATAAAAATCAATGAACCTCAAACTAATCCTGTCTGGTTTGCTCATCTCTAGTTTTGCCTGATAAACTGCATTTTTTTCTCCTCACAAGTTATCTATGGGATTGAGGTCAGGGGACTGGGCTGACCACTCAATTACCTCACTCCAATTTGTGTAAGTCTGTAACCAATATATTATTTTCTTACTGATGTGTTTTGGGTCATTGTCATATTGAAACATAAATGTCTTCAGTATTTTGATACATTGAAACTTATCTATAGTTTTTCATATGGCTAGAAGGTTGGAGGAGTGTTTAAACTAGGGACTGGGGGGGGAGGGTAATTACACTATAGAAGGGGAAGATAGTGCAGATAGAGACCGGGGGCAAGGTAGTGGGACTGGGGGAGGAATGGAAGGAGGGACTAGAACAGTTCAGAAGGAAAGGTGTAGGGTAAAAAATATACATAAACCTCTCAAATGTATGTATACTAATGCCAGAAGCCTGACTAATAAAACTGGTGAACTGGAATTAGTGATGTGTGAGGAGGACTATGACATAGTGGGAATAACTGAGACATGGCTGCATGATAGCTATGACTGGGCGGTTAATGTACAAGGTTACAGTCTGTTTAGAAAGGATCGTCAAAACCGGAGAGGGGGAGGGGTTTGCCTTTATGTAAAGTCCTGTCTAAAGCCCACACTCCGTGAAGATATCAGTGAGGGACATGAACATGTGGAGTCACTGTGGGTAGAGATACATGGAGCTAAAAACAACAATAAATTACTAATAGGAGTTTACTATAAACCACCTAATATTCCAGAGTCCACAGAAAATCTACTACTAAACGAGATAGACAAGGCGGCAAATCATAATGAGGTGGTTATTATGGGGGACTTCAACTACCCAGATATAGACTGGGAAACTGAAACTTGTATATCTCATAAAGGAAACAGATTCTTGGCAATAACCAAAGACAATTATCTCTCCCAACTGGTTCAGGACGCGACTAGAGGGACGGCCATACTGGACTTAGTATTAACCAATAGACCTGACAGAACAACAGACGTGCAGGTTGGGGGACACCTGGGAAATAGTGACCATAAAGTAATAACCTTCCAATTATCATTCAAAAGAGCGTTTCTACAGGGAGGAACAAAAATACCAAACTTCAAAAAAGCTAAATTTAGCTAACTAAGAGAGGCCATAGGCCTAACTAACTGGGACAAAGTCCTCAAAAATAAAAAATACAGCCACAAAATGGGATATCTTTAAAAACATCCTAAAATCTCATTGTGAGAGGTACATACCGTATGGGAATAAAAGGTTAAGGAACAAAAATAAACCAATGTGGATAAACAGAACTGTAAAGAAAGCAATAAATTACAAAAAGAAAGCATATAAAACACTAAAACAGGAGGGTAGCACGGAAGCCCTGAAAACTATAAGGAAAAAAACAGAACATGTAAAAAACAAATAAAAGCGGCCAAACTAGAGACCGAGAGATTAATTGCCAAAGAGAGTAAAACTAACCCTAAAATGTTCTTCAATTATATAAATGTTAAAAAGAATAAATCTGAAGGTGTCGGCCCTTTAAAGAGTAATGAGGGGGGAGTCGCAGAGAGCGACGAGGAGAAAGCAAAGTTGTTAAATAATTTTTTCTCCAGTGTATTCACTGAGGAATATAAACTGTCAGATGAAATGCTGAATGTTGAAATAAATTCGCCATTAAAAGTGTCCTGTCTGACCCAGGAAGAAGTACAACAGCGACTTAAAAAGATCAAAATAGACAAATCGCCAGGACCGGATGGCATACACCCCCGTATACTAAGGGAATTATGTAATGTCATAGCCAGACCCTTATTTCTGATATTTGCGGACTCTATACTGACAGGGAATGTCCCACAGGATTGGCGCATGGCAAATGTGGTGCCAATATTCAAAAAGGGTCCAAAAACAGAGCCTGGAAACTATAGGCCGGTAAGTTTAACATCTGTTGTGGGTAAACTGTTTGAAGGTTTTCTGAGAGATGCTATCTTAGAACATCTTAACGGAAATAAGCAAATAACGCCATATCAGCATGGCTTCGCGAGGGATCGGTCATGTCAAACTAATTTAATCAGTTTCTATGAGGAGGTAAGTTCTAGACTTGACAGCGGCGAATCAATGGATGTCGTATATCTGGACTTCTCCAAAACATTTGACACTGTACCACATCAAAGGTTAGTATATAAAATGAGAATGCTCGGACTGGGAGAAAACGTCTGTGAGTGGGTAAGTAACTGGCTCAATGATAGAAAACAGAGGGTGGTTATTAACGGTACATACTCAGATTGGGTTACTGTCACTAGTGGAGTACCTCAGGGGTCAGTATTGGGCCCTATTCTCTTCAATACATTTATTAATGATCTTGTAGAAGGCTTGCATAGTAAAATATCAATTTTCGCAGATGACACTAAACTGTGTAAAGTAATTAACACTGAAGAGGACAGTATACTACTACAGAGGGATCTGGATAGATTGGAGGCTTGGGCAGATAAGTGGCAGATGAGGTTTAACCCTGACAAATGTAAAGTTATGCACATGGGAAGGAATAATGCAAGTCACCCGTACATACTAAATGGTAAAACACTCGGTAACACTGACATGGAAAAGGATCTAGGAATTTTAATAAACAGCAAACTAAGCTGCAAAAAAAAGTGTCAGGCAGCTGCTGCCAAGGCCAATAAGATAATGGGTTGCATCAAAAGGGGCATAGATGCCCGTGATGAGAACATATTCCTACTACTTTACAAATCATTAGTCAGACCACACATGGAGTACTGTGTACAGTTCTGGGCTCCAGTGAACAAGGCAGACATAGCAGAGCTGGAGAGGGTCCAGAGGAGGGCAACTAAAGTAATAACTGGAATGGGGCAACTACAGTACCCTGAAAGATGATCAAAATTAGGGTTATTCACGTTAGAAAAAAGACAACTGAGGGGAGATCTAATTAATATGTATAAATATATCAGGGGTCAGTACAGAGATCTATCCCATCATCTATTTATCCCCAGGACTGTGACTGTGACGAGGGGACATCCTCTGCGTTTGGAGGAAAGAAGGTTTGTACACAAACACAGAAAAGGATTCTTTACGGTAAGAGCAGTGAGACTATGGAACTCTCTGCCTGAGGAGGTGGTGATGGTGAGTACAATAAAGGAATTCAAGAGGGGTCTGGATGTATTTCTGGAGCGTAATAATATTACAGGCTATAGCTACTAGAGAGGGGTCGTTGATCCAGGGAGTTATTCTGATTGCCTGATTGGAGTCGGGGAGGAATTTTTTATTCCCCTAAAGTGAGGAAAATTGGCTTCTACCTCACAGGGTTTTTTTGCCTTCCTCTGGATCAACTTGCAGGATAACAGGCCGAACTGGATGGACAAATGTCTTTTTTCGGCCTTATATACTATGTTACTATGTTTCTATGTTACTATCAATAGGCCATAACAATGGTATCAGAAACATCCTCTTATCATGATTTTGAACCACCATGCTTTACTGTGTTCACAGGGTACTTTAGCTTGAATTCAGTGCTTGGGGGTCGTCCGAGATACTGTCTTAGCAAATTTTAACCTATTCAGGACATGTATTTTTTTTTAACAACTGGTCTATTGGTGGATTATTGCTCTTAACTTGGCTTTACGTAATCATCTTTTAATTTTAGTACTCACTGGTAACTTCAGATCTTCAATCTTTCTGGAGGTGATCATTGGCTGAGCCTGTGCCTTGGTTATTTTTTTATCTGTTTGAACAGTAGTTCCCCACTTCCGAGTTCTTCTGTTTTTGGTTGCTATTTCAGATCATGTTAGCCGAGCAGCCTATAATTTACTGAACTTCTCTGATTTTCCCTCTCCAATCAATTTTCTAATGAAACAAACTACAGTATCTAAATATTTGCAACTAAATGGCTGCATTTTTTTTTTTTAAGGCTTACTGTTTATCATCTGCATAAAATTAACGTATTTATAGATCCCTGATAGATCCATGACTTTTCAGTCTTGGTGTTGCATTTTCAATGTTGAAGAGTGTAAATAATATAGATATTTAGTATTTTTTTTTCCAATTTACAATAACTGGATGTCACATGCCCCATTCTATTATAGTTGTATTAATAATTGTTGTATACATAGTACTGCTAACAATATAATATAATAAAATTTATATTTTTTTTTCATATCTTCTCTAATATCAAATATGCATTGCCAGTCTTAATGGAGCTAGGAAATGTGACATATAGTCTAGCACAGCTTACAACCACAGTTTCATTTAATGTATCTCTTTGAAAAGAGATTTTAATTTGTTTTTAATATTCTTGAAAATTACCAGATCCAAAGTTTCCAGCTTTCTAAATTAAGAAGCCCATAGAGAAAATGTTCAGAATTGGAAATTGGGAATATTCTATGTAATGAAGATGATGAGTTTCATTTATGTTAGGCTTATGACTTTAAAAAGGAATTTATTGTTGAAACTTTACTTTATTTTTCAAACTACAAGACACTTTTGAGCAAGACACTTTTTCCCCTAAAGTGAGGAAAATTGACTTCTAACCTCACAGGCTTTTTTGGATTTTTGCCTTCCTCTGGATCAACTTGCTGAATAACAGGCTGAATTGGATGCATAGATGTCTTATTTCAGCCTTATAAATTATAAAGAGAGATCGATGCTTACAAAGTGGAATTTGAATTTCCTCGCGATTCGTGGCAACGAATCGCATGTTTTCCTAAAATGGCTGCTGCAACATGTGAGGACATGGAGAAAGGAACTCTGGTAAGGCGGGATCACCCATAATGCCATGCGTGCAGCCAATCAGCAGCCAGCCAGCCCTGTGATGTCACAGCCCTATAAATAGCGGCGGCCATCTTAGATTCAGCTATTTTCCAGTGTACTTAGTGCAGGGACAGACGTCCGCAGGCGCTAGCGACAGTGCTAGAATAAACTTAAATGTGCTAAAAAAACAATTTACAAGTGCAGGGAAAGATTATTCAAGGTGTAGGGAAAGGATAGGGAGGAATCATTCCGCAACATTTATGTTGAACAGGGTTCAGTAGGGGAGATTACAGCCTGGGTAATAGGAACAATCCTATTACACCTTGCAGCACTGACTGGGCACCCGAATTGCGATTATACAGCTTTGTAATTCCAGCAAACTGTTCTTATTAGGGTGCAAGTGCTGATTGATACAGGCAGTAACAGGGTTTATTGCAGGGAAATATTCCTATGTCTTATTTGCCCTTGTGTGGTGCAGTTATATGTTCTAAAGCATTTTTTGGCTTGTATTAGTGGGAAAAAAAGGACTTATTAGCAGTTGTGTGGTGAAGTGCTAAATTGACAACCCTTTTTCTTGTGTATTAGTGGCAAAAGTAAAATATATTTGCCGCTCAGCAAGGCAGTTATCTGTTTTAAAGCCTTTTTATGGCATGCATTAGCGGGAAAAGAAAATATATATTTGCCGCTCAGCAGTGCAGTTATCTGTTGTAAAGCTTTTGTGGCTTGTATTAGCGGAAAAATAAATAATATATTTGCCGCTCAGCGGTGCAGTTATATGTTGTAAAGCCTTTTGTGGCGAGTATTAGTGGAAAAATAAATAATATATTATCCGCTCAGCGGTGCAGTTATCTGTTGTAAAACCTTTTGTGGCGTGTATTAGTGGAAAAAGAACAAATCTATTTGCTGCTCAGCGCTGCAGTTATATGTTCTAAAGCCTTTTGTGTTGTGTGTAAGTGGAAAAAAATAAAGGCCTATTTGCCGTTCAGCAGTGAAGTTATATGTTCTAAAGCCCTTTTTGTCGTGTATTAGTGGCACAAAAAAGTATTTGCCATTGTTTGGTGAAGTGGGAATTTACTGAGCAATACTGATGAATTATTGAGCAAAGTGAAGGCGGATGCTCCACACACAGGAAGGGAAAAATAATTAGTGACGTCAACACATACTTACTGCTGACACCCTCTCCACTCTGTCGGGAGGGCTCTACTTGTATAAGCGTTTAATAGAACAGGTTCTGTAGACATCTATGTGGAATCAGCTGACGACGGTTGGAAAGGAGTGCGCTTCTTCTTGGCGCTAACATCGACCTGTAAGGCTGAGTTCATACTTGAGTTATTTGGTCAGATTTGGCCCCGTGACTGCTTAAATAAGTGAAGTGTGCAGTGATTCTAAGAGCAACGCCTATCATCCGCATGTCATAAGGACTCACAGTATTATTTCACTACCAAAGGAGACTCCCTATTAGTGTTACTGCAAGGCACAGTGTTCTACACCACTATAAAGGCTCTCTGCAGCCAGGAAATGTGAAATTCGCCATGAATAAATTCAGATCAAACCAAATTTTTGAAAAATTTGCTCATCTCTAATTATAAACTATAAAAAAAAAATCTTTCTAGAAAGGGCCTACATCTTATAGTCTGCAGTCAGGGAGCTCCAGTAGTGTCATACCTCACTGACTTCTTCCATATGAGTATGTGACTCATCTTCAGATCATATCTGTAAGTCATCTGGCTGTGCCTTAAATGTCCTGAAAAATAACTTTTATCCATATGAAAAATGGATCCAAAGTAACCAGCTGGGCAGGCTTTCCATTTCAAAGTGCCCAATCCCTCCACTGACATAACAGAGCTTCATTTCCAAATTTTGCACAGATGCCGCCAGATGCATTTCTAGCGCCTGGGCACTACATTTCCTTTCGTGGACGATTTCCTCAGGGATATCTTCTGTGCACGTGCCAGAAGTGTATCTGAGGACATCTGAGCAAGATTTGGAAATGAAGTGTTGTTACATTAGGGTAGATTTAAGGAAGGCTTGGAAGGTTAAGGGAGCAGCAGACATTGGGAAAAAGAGCCGGAGTTAAGCACTTTTGGACTGTTTTGCGTATGGAAAAAAGCTATTTTTTGGGATATCTAAGGCATAGCCAGGTGATTTACAGGTATAATCAGAATTTTACATGTACTGCTGGCCACTGCAGGTTGTTTTATTAGTGAAAAGTGAGTGACAGACTTGCTCTTAATGATCTGGCAGAGCGCTCATACATGGCTTTTCTGTCCAACACTGATCGTTGTGATCAATACACGAAGAGGAGGAGGGTGATCGATCCTGGAGAGGACTGAAAAAACCTGCCCTCTCTATGCTAAAGGTCTCCCAGATGCAGTGAAATAAGTTTAAAGCTCTGATTAAATGCAACTGAACAGCCATTGCTGATGAAGTCACAAGTCGAAGGGGTCAAGCCAGGAAGATATTATAGTACTTCTAAGTAAAATATGTATGTGTGATAGAGAAATGTTTATATAGCAGAGCTCTGTGTATGTCTAAAGTTCATGAGTTGTGTGTGTTTTTGATTGCATAATGTATGTACTGCAGAGCAGTGTGCATGAATTTGTATAATTTCATGATCTCAGCGAGTAAAAAATAAAAAATATAAAAAATACAGTAAATAACCTAAGAGAACAAGCATGGCTGGAGCAATCATTGCAGAGCAATTACAGAAGGCACATTTACTTGGATTGGTACATTTAATGAGGTGACCATATGTATCATTGTTATTGGTTTCATTGGTCAGCAGATTACACATTAAGGTTAAATAGAGCTAACCAAAACTATTAACCACCTCTACGTTAGACCCCAAAGTTAGTGACCTTGACCCCTCTAGTTCATTAAACCCCCAGGGACAGTTCAATAACTAGACAATATTTTCTATTGTCAAAACCTGGGGTGCATCTTATAGTCCGGTGCATCTTATAGCCTGAAAATCACTGTACCTATTATTTAACATTTTTTTAATCATATGTTTAAAGCCAAAAAATGAAATAATCTAATCAATGATATCCCATGACAAATTCAGGGGAAATGGATTTAATGAATTAATGCGTGAGATAGTAAAATGTCCCCTATTATACTTATCTGTAGTGTTGAGCGCAAATAATCGAATAGCGAATTTTTATCGAGAATATCGCCACTTGGAGAAGTCGAGAATATTTAGAATATAGTGCTATATATTCGTTATATCAAATATTCAGCTTTTTTTTTTCCATCTGAACACATGATTCCTCTCTGCTTCTTGCTTGTGGGCCAATGAGAAGGAAGCAATGTCAAGTTCACAACAATACTTAGTGCACCAATCAGTAATCTGTAGTCAGACCTGCTAAAATGTGAAGTTGCACATAGTGCGAAAATGTAATCACTTCCGATTAGCGCAATCCCAAATATATAGGAGCACTTGACTCTATCTGCGTATAAAGCTATTGTAATGTTCTGCCGGGCCAACCATTTTCTTCAGTCTCAGGAGAAACTCATGAAACTTCTAGCAGCTTGAAAATTGTAGTCAAAAGTGACCCACGCCTGTATTTCGAGTTACGAATTTGCATTGCGCGATTTTTACATTGCCAAATTTTTCACATTCAATAAAATAATCTCAAATTCGCGAATTCGTGAATATATGATGAATATTCTACAAAATATTCGCGAAATATCGCAAATTCGAATATAGCCCCTGCTGCTCATCACTACTCATCTGGCCAACTTTCTAGGAGACACTTGTAGGGTAGTTTAAAGCTTAGGGATTAGGCCCCTTTCACACGGGCGAATATTCCGCGCGGATGCAATGCGTGATGTGAATGCATTGCACCCGCACTGAATCCTGACCCATTTATTTAAATGGGCTGCGTACATGACAGTTGTTTTTCACGCAACACTTGTGCGTTGCAAGAAAATTGCAGCAGGTTCTATATTCTGCGTTTTTCACGCAACGCAGCAAGTGCGGATGCGGTGCGATTTTCACGCATGGTTGCTAAGAGATCATGTTAGTAAATAGGGATGAGCAACCCCGGACCCCATTAATGTCAATTCACTTTATTATTTTCCCTTTTAACATGGTTATAACATGTATTAAGAATGCTAACTAAAATGTCCATTAAAGGGTTAAAAAATAAAAAAATTAAACTCACCTCATCCACTTGATCGTGCAGCCGGTGTCGTCTTTTTCTTCTTCCTGCAGGACCTGCAAAAGGACCTGCACTGACATCATTGCGCTCAACATGTGGTGTAAAACGCATTGGACTTGAGCGGAAAAAACTGAACAACGCAGACAAAACTGACTGAAATTGCGTGCCTATTCGCGTGGGTTTGCGGCAATACACCTGCAACGCATCCGAACAAAAAACCTGACGCCCGTGTGCAAGGGTCCTTCGTAATAATGGTCTTGGCAATATAAATCTGTCTGAGGTTCTCTAGGATTGTTGTGGGTGAATAAATCCCTAGAGGTGTAGGGTGAGATACTGCAGGTTAATAAATTAACCTAATAATGGCTATGGTTCCAGAGTCCCTGCTTTTCTTTACACCGCCATACTATTAAATTTAAAAAAATTATGCCTTACTGCAGCTACCACTGGGGGGAACTGCAAATAGATTTATAAAATTTCAATTAAATGCAATACTTGCTGTATACATCAGTATTGAAGCTAAAAGATAAGATTTATCCTGATTATCTGCTCCATTGTATTATTTCTAGGATACTGCATATGGGTTTTAAACAAGAAAGTGTATCCTTCAATGAAACATTTAGCAAGATAACTTTTTCCTGATTCTCTTATCTCTACTTAATGGCTGTGCTGCGGTTTCTCCAGAGCAGTGCCTGAGAGGGGTTTTAGGCTTCATAATAGGTTATTCTAAGTATGCTTCTGTACAAAATCCCTCAAATACAGGTAAAACAAAAAAAATTAGAATATTGTGCAAAAGTCCATTTATTTCAGTACTCCAAATTAAAAGGAATTGCATTAATGCAGCTTAAAATTAGAATTTTGTGAAAAGGTTCAATATTCTAGGCTCAAAGTGTCACACTCTAGTCAGCTAATTAATCCATACCTCCTGAGCAAAGGGTACCTCAAAATTGTGACTTTAGGGTATAAGCTGTAAGCCATAATCATCCAAATTATAACAAATAAAGGCTTGAAATATCTCGCTTTGCATGTAATGAGCCTATATCATATGTTAGTTTCACCTTTTAAGTTGCATTACTGAAATAAATGAACTTTGCACGATATTCAAATTTTAGTTTCACCTGTATATTGGGGGGAGATTCAACAATTAAAATGCACCAAAATCTGGTGCAATTTGGGCCCCAAAAAACTGGCATACATGCTTTACGCTGATTTACACCACAATTATTAAGTATCTTAGACATTTTTAACCGCCTCCGGACCGCCTAACGCAGGATCGCGTTCCGGAGGCGGCAGCCCTGCGCAGAGTCACGCATATATGCGTTCACAGGATCGGAAGGTAAGCGAGTGGATCTCCAGCCTGTCAGCGGCGATCGTTCGCTGGCAGGCTGGAGATGTGATTTTTTTTAACCCCTAACAGGTATATTAGACACTGTTTTGATAACAGCGTCTAATATACCTGCTACCTGGTCCTCTGGTGGTCCCTTTTGTTTGGATCGACCACCAGAGGACACAGGTAGCTCAGTAATAAGTAGCACCAAGCACCACACTACACTACACCCCCCTGTCACTTATTAACCCCTTATTAACCCCTGAACACCCCGGATCACCCCATATAGACTCCCTGATCACCCCCCTGTCATTGATCACCCCCCTGTCATTGATCACCCCCCTGTAAGGCTCCATTCAGACGTCCGTATGATTTTTACGGATCCACTGATACATGGATCGGATCCGCAAAACACATACGGACGTCTGAATGGAGCCTTACAGGGGGGTGATCAATGACGGGGGTGATCACCCCATATAGACTCCCTGATCACCCCCCTGTCATTGATCACCCCCCTGTCATTGATCACCCCCCTGTAAGGCTGCATTCAGATGTCCATATGTTTTTTACGGATCCACGGATACATGGATCGGATCCGCAAAACACATACAGACGTCTGAATGGAGCCTTATAGGGGGGTGAACAATGACAGGGGGGTGATCACCCCATATAGACTCCCTGATCACCCCCCTGTCATTGATCACCCCCTTGTAAGGCTCCATTCAGACGTCCGTATGATTTTTACGGATACACTGATACATGGATCGAATCCGCAAAACACATACGGACATCTGAATGGAGCCTTACAGGGGGGTGATCAATGACAGGGGGTGATCACCCCATATAGACTCCCTGCTCACCCCCCTGTCATTGATCACCCCCCTGTCATTGATCACCCCCCTGTAAGGCTGCATTCAGATGCCCGTATGTTTTTTACGGATCCACGGATACATGGATCGGATCCGCAAAACACATACAGACGTCTGAATGGAGTTTTACAGGGGGGTGATCACCCCATATAGACTCCCTGATCACCCCCCTGTCATTGATCACCCCCCTGTCATTGATCACCCCCCTGTAAGGCTGCATTCAGATGTCCGTATTTTTTTTTACGGATCCACGGATACATGGATCGGATCCGCAAAACACATACGGACATCTGAATGGAGCCTTATAGCGGGGTGATTAATGACAGGGGGGTGATCACCCTATATAGATTCCCTGATCACCCCCCTGTCATTGATCACCCCCTTGTAAGGCTCCATTCAGACGTCCGTATGATTTTTACGGATCCACTGATACATGGATCGGATCCGCAAAACACATACGGACATCTGAATGGAGCCTTACAGGGGGGTGATCAATGACAGGGGGGTGATCACCCCATATAGACTCCCTGATCACCCCCCTGTCATTGATCACCCCCCTGTAAGGCTGCATTCAGATGTCCGTATGTTTTTTACGTAACCACGGATACATGGATCGGATCCGCAAAACACATACGGACATCTGAATGGAGCCTTATAGGGGGGTGATCAATGACAGGGGGGTGATGACCCCATATAGACTCCCTGATCACCCCCCTGTCATTGATCACCCCCCTGTCATTGATCACCCCCCTGTAAGGCTCCATTCAGACATTTTTTTGGCCCAAGTTAGCAGAATTTTTTTCTTTTCTTACAAAGTCTAAGATTCCAGTAACTTGTGTCAAAAAATAAAATCTCACATGAACTCCCCATACCCCTCACGGAATCCAAATGTGTAAAAATGTTTTGACATTTATATTCCAGACTTCTTCTCACGCTTTAGGGCCCCTAGAATGCCATGGCAGTATAAATACCCCACATGTGACCCCATTTCGGAAAGAAGACACCCCAAGGTATTCACTGAGGGGCATATTGAGTCCATGAAAGATTGAAATTTTTGTCCCAAGTTAGCGGAAAGGGAGACTTTGTGAGAAAAAAAAAAAAATCAATTTCCGCTAACTTGTGCCAAAAAAAAAAAATTTCTATGAACTCGCCATGCCCCTCATTGAATACCTTGGGGTGTCTTCTTTCCAAAATGGGGTCACATGTGGGGTATTTATACTGCCCTGGCCGGTGAAATCCGAAAGGTGCTCTTTGGAATGTGGGCCCCTTTGCCCACCTAGGCTGCAAAAAAGTGTCACACATGTGGTATCTCCGTACTCAGGAGAAGTTGGGCAATGTGTTTTGGGGTGTCATTTTACATATAACCATGCTGGGTGAGAGAAATATCTTGGCAAAAGACAACTTTTCACATTTTTTTTATACAAAGTTGGCATTTAACCAAGATATTTATCTCACCCAGCATGGGTATATGTAAAATGACACTCCAAAACACATTGCCCAACTTCTCCTGAGTACGGAGATACCACATGTGTGACACTTTTTTGCAGACTAGGTGGGCAAAGGGGCCCACATTCCAAAGAGCACCTTTCGGATTTCACCGGCCATTTTTTACAGATTTTGATTTCAAACTAGTTACCACACATTAGGGCCCCTAGAATGCCAGGGCAGTATAACTACCCCACAAGTGACCCCATTTTGGAAAGAAGACACCCCAAGGTATTCGCTGATGGGCATAGTGAGTTCATAGAAGTTTTTATTTTTTGTCACAAGTTAGTGGAATATGAGACTTTGTAAGAAAAAAATAAAATAAAATAAAAATCAGCATTTTCCGCTAACTTGTGACAAAAAATAAAAAGTTATATGAACTCACTATGCCCATCAGCGAATACCTTAGGGTGTCTACTTTCCGAAATGGGGTCATTTGTGGGGTGTTTGTACTGTCTGGCCATTGTAGAACCTCAGGAAACATGACAGGTGCTCAGAAAGTCAGAGCTGCTTCAAAAAGCGGAAATTCACATTTTTGTACCATAGTTTGTAAACGCTATAACTTTTACCCAAACCATTTTTTTTTTTTACCCAAACATTTTTTTTTTATCAAAGACATGTAGAAAAATAAATTTAGAGAAAAATTTATATATGGATGTCGTTTTTTTTGCAAAATTTTACAACTGAAAGTGAAAAATGTCATTTTTTTGCAAAAAAATCGTTAAATTTCGATTAATAACAAAAAAAGTAAAAATGTCAGCAGCAATGAAATACCACCAAATGAAAGCTCTATTAGTGAGAAGAAAAGGAGGTAAAATTCATTTGGGTGGTAAGTTGCATGACCGAGCAATAAACGGTGAAAGTAGGGTAAGTCAGAAATGTAAAAAGTGGCCTGGTCATTAAGGGTGTTTAAGGTAGGGGGGCTGAAGTGGTTAAAGTCTTGTTTGACTCGTACTAAAAGTTATATGATTGGTAAAAAGGACATGTCCTGTCATGTCCAGGTGTAAAGTAACTGTATTGATAGATGGTATAAAGTTATTTTAGACATCTATAGCAGCGCCAGATATATCATTCTACATAAGCCAATGTGATAAATATGGTGCATTCTTAGACTGTCTAGATGTTTTTTACAGTAATATTGTATTAGACAGTAATAGTAAATCTGATCATCTGCTTATGTTTGAAGAGTCTCTGTCAGCCTGATCAACCCTATAGATTAACCCCGGCAGTGTTGACCGCGAATATCGCCACTCAAATTAGAATTTTTTTTCGCGAAAATCGCCACTTCGAGAATTCACGAATGTTTACAATATAGTGATATATATTCGCATTCCCGAAAATGCTAATTGCAAATTTATCGCAAATTTTTAGCGAATATCAGCACTTAGCAACATCCCTAGCAACCAATAGGAAAGTTGCTTACCCCTTAGTGTTGATCGCGAATATTCTAATCGTGGATTTTTATCGTGAATATACAGTATTACATTGCCGATTTTCGCAATCAAGTAAATAATGAATGGAGCTCACGAAATCTCGAATTTGCGAATTTATGACGAATATTCATTGATCGAGGAATGCATGATTTGTTAAAGTGCTGTGGATTAGATGCAGGTCCCAGAACTCATTGGAAGGCTGAATCACCAATGACTTCTTGTTATATTATATGGCCACTATGTCACCAAAGTTTTCTTTGGAGTGGTTCATGAAGTATTTTACTTAGAAACCTAACTACAGTATTGTTTTAATCAGCATGATCAACCCTACCAGGCAGTATGCCAGGTTTTATAGGGTTGATCATGCTGACAGAGGCTCTTTAAATTGCAAAGGTTGCAGCAGTTGCACAGAGCTGAGCCTCTAGGTGTAACAGCTATTTTTTTCTCAATAATGTGGACACATATGAACATGGGACCAACAAAGATGCCTTCAGCTGCCAAGCACACATACAAAAGGTCATCCAGTTTCATATTTAAAGATGTCCCTTAAATATACAGTAGAAAAATCCTCTGCTATCAGACCAGAAATCTATCACTGACCTAGAAGTGATGGCTAACCTCCGGCACTCCAGCTATAATGAAACTACAACTCCCAGCATGCTTTATTCATTTCTATACAGTTCTGAGAACAGTCAAGCTAGTGTCAATCTTGGGAGTTGCAGGTTTTAGCACAGCTGGAGTGCCGGAGGTTAGCCATCACTTCTAGGTCCGTGTTAGATTTCTGGTCTGATAGCAGAGGATTTTTCTATTGTATATTTAAGGGACATCTTTAAATATGAAACTGGATGACCTTTTGTATGTGTGCTTGGCAGCTGAAGGCATCTTTGTTGGTCCCATGTTCATCCATATCTAAAATATTAAGTCCAATGTGCTCACAATTACACTGATATCAGAGCACATTAACACCTGACAATTTATTAACTAATGTTGTTATGTTCTCCTCTCATAGTGTATGTTTAGGCATCACCGTTCTTCAATTGGGTCTGGTAATTTAAAGTCAATAAAAAAAAATGTTATGCCCTGCAATATTCTTGCAATTACTGACACATGAAAAGAGATGCATTTCAGAAGGCTTGTAGGAGGAAAACAACTGCACTTAATTTTCTCCTTTTAACCTCTTCATCTTTTGAAGTTTCCAAATACTTTTATAAGAACATTAAAGTTGTTAAATGAAGCAAAAATGTAATTGTCTCAGACACATTCACATTTGAAGGCCCTGATATGTTTTCACACTACCTGGCTTTGGAGTACTTACTAAGGCTATGGAAGTTAGATCGTTTTCTGCCACAACGAATTTACAATGTATGTTACAAGCCACAAGACATGATCTAAGAATATACTTCTTACTAGCTGCCAGCATTTTTTCCAACTGACTGGTTGAAATTTACAATAAAAGCCTATTGTGTTTGAAAACATGAGGAAGCAGTAATATTCGATCAGTGAGGGCCCAACACCCAGCACCACCACCGATCATCTGTTGACTACAGCCTCTAGCAATGTGAATTGAGCTAGAAGCACAGCTCCGTTCAAAGTGTAGTGGGTGTGCTGGGTTACTGAACCTCAGCTTCCATTAAATAAACTGAGGATATGTCATTGATATCAGGAGCCTGGAAAATACCTTTTATATCATATTATAGACAATTCTACTTGCTAATCTTTCAGTAAAGGGGTTGTCTCATAATGATCATCCCTGTCTATATACCATGTTGGTTTACATGCTGTAGACATCATAGAGAGGGGTCCCACCTAAGGATGAGCAAACCAGTTCAGACCGAACCAGATGCAGTCTGAACTTTCCTATTTTTCGGACGTCAGACAAATATTTTCTGGCTCATTTTGGACAAATCCATTAAAACGGTGCATAGCGCCATTTTAGTGCACATGAAAGCAAAAAAAAGCACTGGGGAGGAAGAAGAAGGGTTCTCAATAGTGTTGCGCGAGCATGCTCGGCCGAACTGCTGTTCTGCTTGAACATCGTTATGTTCTGCACATCCGAGTGCACGGCCGAATACTGCGGGTGCTTGAGTACAATTTAATACAATGAAAGTCAATGGCACCCCCTGCTCTGAAGAAGAGAGGAGGTCACAAAAAAAAGGTTAGAAATTGATGGAAACCCCATCAAAATGGTTTGGAAACAGCATTAAGAGGATGGCTGGATGCATCTTGGACTCCTATTATCTACGTCATACAATAGACAACCACACAAAGACTATATGCCAAAAGCCAGGTATATGCAAGCCATCAATCTATCCATGAGACAGATGACAGGCTTAGTCAGCATACCTTACAATGGCAGCCTTGTGCACTATGAGACATTCCAAACCAGCTCTCATCTGACTGAGAGCCAGTAAGCCTCAACGTTACTTCAGATCTGTTGGATGGCTTGGGTGGACCTGCTTGCTTAGATCAATATCATTAGGGAAACAAAAGGTTTTCTGATTGTCCTAACATAATATTCAATAACCTTTCTATACAGTTTTGTCATGTAAAAAGTAATTTGCATAAACATGGGCATATGGGACAGAAATGCAAATTAGCAGAATCTGCCTTGTTTTTCAGCTGAAGACAATTTTCATGGAAAATTTGCGATCTACACTACTCATGAAGTCTTGTCTTAAGACTATGAAACCAATAGATGGCGCTGTTCATGAGTAGTGTAAATTGCGAATATTCTAATCGCAAATTTTTATTGCAAATTTTCTGTGCAAAAGGCTACACTAATAATCTTGTCATAAGACTATAAAACCAATAGATGGCACTGTTCATGACTCAAGAACAGCGCCATCTATTGGTTTCATAGTCTTATGACAAGACTATTACTCTTGTCAAAAGACTATGAAACCAATAGATGGTGCTGTTCATGAGTAGTGTAGATCGCAAATTTTCCATGAAAATGCTTTTCAGCTGAAAAACAAGGCAGATTCTGCTCATTTGCATGTCTTTCCCATATTCCCATGTTTATGCAAATTACTTTTTACATGACAAAACTATATAGAAAGGTTATTGAATATTATGTTAGGACAATCAGAAAACTTTTTGTCTCCCTAATGATATTGATCTAGGTGCGCAGGTCCACCCAAGCCATCCAGCAGATCTGAAGTAACGTTGAGGCTTACTGGCTCTAAGTCAGATGAGAGATCGTTTGGAATGTGTCATAGTGCACAAGGCTGCCATTGTAAAGTATTCTGACTAAGTCTTTGTCTGTCTCATGGATAGATTGATGGCTTGCACATATGTGGCTTTCGGCATATAGCTTTTGTGTGATTGTCTATTGTATATTGTAGATAATAGGAGTCCAAGATGCATTCAGCTATCCTCTTAATGCTGTTTCCATCAATTTTGAACCTTTTTTTGTGAACCTGGAACCCTCTTCTCTTCTGAGTAGGTGGTGCCTGGGGATCCCCCGTTCCATTGTGCTTGGTAAAGCACACAAGCATACTGAAGTGTTCGGCCAGAGCACACGAACACTTTGGTACTCGATCAACACTAGTTCTCAAATGACCCTCAGAGGAAGTGGGGGAGGGCTTGCCCTGATTGGCTCCCAAAGCTGACAGAGAGCCTGGATGAGCCAATCAATAGCGTAAATATTCGAATTGCGAATTTTTATCGCGAATATCACTACTTCGAGAATTTGCGAAGATTTAGAATATAGTGCTATATATTCGCATTCGCATCTGAACCCATGATCCCTCCCTGCTTCTTGCTTGTGGGCCAATGAGAAGGCTGCAATTTCTTTGTCTGAGCTTAGCAACATTCCTAGCAACCAATAGGAAAGTTGCCTACCCCTTACTATATAAGAACCTCCCCAGCAGCCATTTTCTGCAGTTGTTTGCAGTTCTGAGAGAGACAGCAGTGTTATTGCTGTGCTCTGTGCTTTGCTGTGTGATTACATTAGATAGTTAGTAGGAGATAGTCAGTGTAGGTTAGATCATGATATGGTGTAGCTGATAGGTTCTGCTGTCCATACATACATGCTACAGACATAGTGCTGTGATGTCACGAATTGACAACAATACTTAGTGCAACAATCAGTAATATGTAGTTAGACCTGCTAAAATGTGAAGTTGCACGTATTGCACCAAAATATGAGCATCATTAACTGCTGATTTGCGCAATCGAGAATATATTGGAGCACTCTATCTGCATATAAAGCTATTGTAATGTTCTGCCATTCCAACCATTTTCTCCAGTCTCAGGCAACTTCTAGAAGCTTGAAAAATGTAGCAAAAGTGACCCACGCCTGTATTGCGCTTGCAATCCGTGCATATTACATTGCCGATTTTTGCAATAAAGAAAATAATGGCGAATTTGCGAATTTATAATGAATATTCGCCCAAATATTTGTGAAATATCGCAAATTCGAATATTGCCCCTGCAGCTCATCTGTCACGGGTGAAGTTGCAGTTAGCTGTAACTTATAAATAAACGACCGACTGGCTTGATCCCAAACTAAGGAGCATATAGGTGAGCCCTATGAAACCCTAATAGCTCTCCCTGACTGCTATGCACATGCAAGGGTCTCAATGGTAAACGATTGCATGCCCACGTACCTAAGACTGTGTGACACCTAAAAACCCTATAATAGTGAGGGGATATGACCACCGGCTCCCTGCACTTAATACGGACGGAGTCAGGGTCACCTAGAATCAAGCCAGCACGGAAACACAATAAAGTAAAAGACTTATCTGAGCAAACAGCAGCCTCCAGCAGTGAACACTTCATCCAGGAAGTAGTATAAACCGCAAAGTGAGGCAGTATGGGAGGGAATATAAAGGAAGACGATTAGTCTAAATAAGTGACACCTGGCAGAAGGAAAGGAGATGACAAAGTGAAACCAAAACAAAGAACATCATACAAGAGGTAGAGAAGAACGTCTGCCAGATCTTCTCACAGAACTGGCGGTGACATCACCAATATCAATCAATCAATGCTGCAGCAGGCAGGGAGGTGCCCTAGAAGAATGAGCAGAATTTTATTTTGTGCATGGGTGTTAGAGAGGGTGGTTGTGTGCGACGATGTCTTCCAGAAAAATGATCTTATGGAGTCATGGAGAGTCAGAAATCAATCAGGGACAGACAGAAATCAATCAAGCTTATTAATAGGGAGAGTGAAGGGAAAGGCTAGGATTCCAAAGAAGCATTGTGTGTGTTGTGTAGAATAGGGACAAGCAGGGCAGAAATGCAAGGCAGCTGACAGACAGTGTGAGAGAAGACTGGAGCTGTGGCTGTGCCTGCTATCAGATGTGCATTGCAGACCTCAAAAGCAGCTACCTGCAAACAAATACTTTCATTCCCCCCCCCCAATTTTCTCAGAATTTAATTAAGCACCATATATACGTGGTTACTACAACAATACCCAAAGTGTAGCAGCAATCTACCTGTGTGTATTAGCTTGAAATTGAGCATCAAGCCTCAATAATTAATTTATGTAAATTACGTTTCCACAAGGTTTCAATTTATTTAGATTTTTTGGGGGTGTTCAATTTAATTAAGCAGCATATACAGTCTTGATCAAAAGTTTAAGACCACTTGAAAAATGGCAAAAAAAATCATATTTTACATTGTTGGATTTTAACAACGTTCCAAGTAGAGCTTCAACATGCAACAAGAAGAAATGAGAGTGAGACAAAACATTTTTTGAGCATTCAATTAATTGAAAATTACAATTAAACTGAAACAAGCTGTTTTTTAGCTGATCCAAATGTTAGGACCACATGCTTTTAAAAGGCCAAATCTGTGCAAAGATGTGGATTCATTGTCATTTTCTGTCAGGTAGTCACACGTTGTGATGGCAAAGGCAAAAAAACTCTCCCTTTTTGAACGTGGTCGGGTTGTTGAACTGCATAAGCAGGGTCTCTCACAGCGCGCCATTGCTGCTGAGCCAGGACTAAGTAAGACAGTCATTTGGAATTTCTTAAATGATCCTGAGGGTTATGGAACAAAAAAGTCAAGTGGAAGACCTCAAAAATTTCATCAGCACTGAGCCGGAGGATCCAATTGGCAGTCCGTCAAGACACTGGATGATCCTCGACCCAAATTAAGGCACTTACTGGTGCTGAATGCAGCCCCATAACCATCAGACGGCATCTGAGACTGAAGGGCTTCAAAAACAAAAAACTTCTTCAAAGACCTCGTCTCCGTGAACGCCACAGAATTGCTCATTTGGACTTTGCAAGAGAGCACCAAACATGGGACATTCAAAGGTGGAAGAAAGTTTTATTCTCTGATGAGAAAAAATTGAACCTTGATGGTCCTGATGGTTTCCAACGATACTGGTATGACAAGCAGATCCCACCTGATATGTTTTCTACGCGCCACAGTGGAGGGGGCGCCATAATGGTCTGGGGTGCTTTTTCCTTCAGTGGAACAATGGAGCTTCAGGAAGTGCAGGGGCGTCAATATCCACATGTTGCAGAGAGCATTCCTCATGACTGAGGAACCTCGTCTGTGTGGTAACGAATGGGTTTTTCAACAGGACAACGCTACAATACACAATAGCCGCAGGACAAGGGCCTTCTTCCAGGAGAATAATTTTGGCCCATCCTGCGTGTTCCCATGATCTAAATCCAATTGAGAACCTTTGGGGATGGATGGCAAGGGAAGATTACAAAAATGGACAACAGTTCCAGACAGTAGATGGCCTTCGTGCGGCCGTCTTCACCACTTGGAGAAATGTTCCCACTCACCTCATGGAAACGCTGGCATCAAGCATGCCGAAACGAATCTTTGAAGTGATAAACAATAACTGCGGAGCTACTCATTACTGAGTTCATGTTTGGAAGTTGGATTTCTGTTTTGGGGGGTTTAGTTTTTTTTTGGATGTGTGGTCATAAACTTTTGATCAGCTGAAAAACAGCCTGTTTCAGTTTATTCGTTGTTTTCATTAAATTAAATGCTCAAAAAATGTTTTGTCTCATTCCCATTTCTTCTTGTTGCATGTTGAAGCTCTACTTGGAACCTTGTTAAGATCCAGCCATGCTAAATATGATTTTTTGCCATTTTTCAAGTGGTCTTAAACTTTTGATCAGGACTGTATATGTGATTACTGCATCAATGCGGCCATTTTTGCACTCCTCGACTGTTTCCGATGAATAGACCTTGCCTTGCTGGCAGTGCCCCATTTTTCCACTGTTGCTGTCTGCATTAATACCCAAGGTGTAGCAGCAATCTGCTTTTGTGTATTAACGAGAAATTTTGCGTCAATCCTCAATAGTTTGTTTATGTTTATTCAGTTTCCACGTTGTTTCAATTAAATATTTTTTTCTAGAATTTAGTTTAATTAAGTTGTGTATGTATATATATATATATATATATATATATAGTGAGGAACAGAAGTATTTGAACACCCTGCGATTTTGCAAGTTCTCCCACTTAGAAATAATGGAGGGGTCTGAAATTCACATTATAGGTGCATTTCCACTCTGAGAGACAGAATAAAAAGAGAAAGTCAGGAAATCACATTGTATGATTTTTAAAGATTTTTTTTGTCTTGCAGTGCTGAACATAAGTATTTGAACACCTGAGAAACAGCAAGAATTCTGACTCTCAAAGACCTATTGCTGTGCCTTTAAAAAGTCCACCTCTACTTCACTCATTAATCTAACTTAGTAGTACCTGTCTGAGCACTTTAAAGATCCCTGTCCACCTCAAAGTCAGTCACACACCAACTACTACCATGGGTAAAAACTAGAGTTGAGTGAACACCTGGATGTTTGGGTTCGAGAAGTTCGGCCGAATCAGGCATCACGTCACCCACCACTGGAACAGGCCACTGTCACACATTTAGGCCCAGGCACCCAGGCAGAGGAGAGAGGTCCCGTAACAGAGAATCTGGCCTTATGTCAGCGCAGAATCTGTATTAATGTCATAGCAGAGAATCAGGCTTCACGTCACCCACCACTGGAACAGGCCACTGTCACACATTTAGGCCCCGGCACCCAGACAGAGGAGAGAGGTCCTGTAACAGAGAATCTGGCCTTATGTCAGCACAGAATCTGTCTTCATGTCAGAGCAGAGAATCAGGCTTCACGTCACCCACCACTGGAACAGGCCACTGTCACACATTTAGGCCCCAGCACCCAGACAGAGGAGAGAGGTCCCGTAACAGAGAATCTGGCCTTATGTCAGCGCAGAATCTGTATTCATGTCATAGCAGAGAATCAGGCTTCACGTCACCCACCACTGGAACAGGCCACTGTCACACATTTAGGCCCCGGCACCCAGACAGAGGAGAGCGGTCCCGTAACAGAGAATCTGGCCTTATGTCAGCGCAGAATCTGTCTTCATGTCATAGCAGAGAATCAGGCTTCACGTCAGCCACCACTGGAACAGGCCACTGTCACACATTTAGGCCCCGGCACCCAGGCAGAGGAGAGAGGTCCCGTAACAGAGAATCTGGCCTTATGTCAGCGCAGAATCTGTATTCATGTCATAGCAGAGAATCAGGCTTCACGTCACCCACCACTGGAACAGGCCACTGTCACACATTTAGGCCCCGGCACCCAGACAGAGGAGAGCGGTCCCGTAACAGAGAATCTGGCCTTATGTCAGCGCAGAATCTGTATTCATGTCATAGCAGAGAATCAAGCTTCACGTCACCCACCACTGGAACAGGCCACTGTCACACATTTAGGCCCCGGCACCCAGACAGAGGAGAGCGGTCCCATAACAGAGAATCTGGCCTTATGTCAGCACAAAATCTGTCTAAGGCCTCCTGCACACGAACGTATTTTTTTGCGGTCCGCAAAAACGGGTCCCGTTTTTCCGTGATCCGTGACCGTTTTTTCGTCCGTGGGTCTTCCTTGATTTTTGGAGGATCCACGGACATGAAAAAAAAGTTGTTTTGGTGTCCGCCTGGCCGTGCGGAGCCAAACGGATCCGTCCTGAATTACAAGTCAAGTCAATGGGGACGGATCCGTTTGACGTTGACACAATATGGTGCCATTTCAAACGGATCCGTCCCCATTGACTTTCAATGTAAAGTCTGGAGTCCCTTTTATACCATTGGATCGGAGTTTTCTCCAATCCGATGGTATATTTTAACTTGAAGCGTCCCCATCACCATGGGAACGCCTCTATGTTAGAATATACTGTCGGATATG
The DNA here is from genome assembly GCF_905171765.1 of Bufo bufo. NCBI lineage: Eukaryota > Metazoa > Chordata > Amphibia > Anura > Bufonidae > Bufo > Bufo bufo. The sequence goes on from NC_053394.1 coordinate 91,613,330, forward strand.
AGTTAGATCGTGAAACCTCATTTCCAACAGTATATTCTAACACAGAGGCGTTCCCATGGTGATGGGGACGCTTCTAGTTAGAATATACTACAAACTGTGTACATGACTGCCCCCTGCTGCCTAGCAGCATCCGATCTCTTACAGGGGGCTGTGATCAGCACAATTAACCCTTCAGGTGCCGCACCTGAAGGGGTTAATTGTGCTATCATATCCCCCTGTAAGAGATCAGGGCTGCCAGGCAGCAGGGGGCAGACCCCCCCTCCCCCCTCCCAGTTTGAATATCATTGGTGGCCAGTGCGGCCCCCCCTTCCTCCCTCTATTGTAATAATTCCTTGGTGGCACAGTGTGCGGCCCCCCCCGCCCCCCCCCCCCCCCCCCCCTTCCTCCCTCTATTGTAATAAATCGTTGGTGGCACAGTGTGCGCCCCCCCCCTTCCTCCCTCTATTGTAATAATTCGTTGGTGGCACAGTGTGCGCCCCCCCCTTCCTCCCTCTATTGTAATCGTTGGTGGCACAGTGTGCGCCCCCCATTGGCCCCCCTCCCTCTATAGCATTAACAACATTGGTGGCCAGTGTGCGGCCTCCCATCTCCCCCCCCCCGCCCCCCCGATCATTGGTGGCAGCGGGTTACTAGCAATAGTACAATAGTAAAAGATTCATACTTACCTGGGAGCTGCGATGTCTGCTTCCGGCCGGGAGCTCCCCCTACTGGTAAGTGACAGTTCATTTAGCAATGACACTTACCAGTAGGTGGAGCTCCCGGCCGGACACGAACATCGCAGCAGCCGGTAAGTATGAATCTTCTACTATTGTACTATTGCTAAGTAACCATGGCAACCAGCGTCCTGGTTGCCATGGTTACCGATCGGAGCCCCAGCGATTAAACTGGGACTCCGATCGGAACTCCGCTGCCACCAATGATGGGGGGGGGGGGAGATGGGAGGCCGCACACTGGCCACCAATGTTGTTAATGCTAAAGAGGGAGGGGGGGCCGATGGGGGGGGCACACTGTGCTTCCAACGAATTATTACAATAGAGGAAGGGGGGGGGGCGCACACTGTGCCACCAACGAATAATTACAATAGAGGGAGGGGTTAATTGTGCTGATCACGGCCCCCTGTAAGAGATCGGGTGCTGCCAGGCAGCAGGGGGCAGTCTTGTACAAAGTTTGTAGTGTATTCTAACTAGAAGCGTCCCCATCACCATGGGAACGCTTCTGTGTTAGAATATACTGTCGGTTCTGAGTTTTCACGAAGTGAAAACTCAGCTTTGAAAAAGCTTTTATGCAGACAGATCTTCGGATCGGTCTGTATAAAAACTAACCTACGGCCACGGATCACGGACACGGATGCCAATCTTGTGTGCATCCGTGTTCTTTCATAGACCCATTGACTTGAATGGGTCCGTGAACCGTTGGCCGTGAAAAAAATAGGACAGGTCATATTTTTTTCACGGCCAGTAAACACGGATCACGGATGCGGCTGCAAAACGGTGCATTTTCCGATTTTTCCACGGACCCATTGAAAGTCAATGGGTCCGCGAAAAAAAGCGGAAAACGGCACAACGGCCACGGGTGCACACAACGGTCGTGTGCAGGAGGCCTTAATGTCATAGCAGAGAATCAGGCTTCACGTCACCCACCACTGGAACAGGCCACTGTGACACATTTAGGCCCAGGCACCCAGGCAGAGGAGAAAGGTCCCGTAACAGAGAATCTGGCCTTATGTCAGCGCAGAATCTGTATTCATGTCATAGCAGAGAATCAGGCTTCACGTCACCCACCACTGGAACAGGCCACTGTCACACATTTAGGCCCCGGCACCCAGACAGAGAAGAGGTTCATTCAACTTTGGGTTGCCCCACAATATAATGGTAAAATGAAATTAAAAATAGTATTGAATGAGGAAGTGCCCTGGAGTAGAATAATATATTGTTAAGGGGAGGTAGTTAATATCTAATCTGCACAAGGGATGGACAGGTCCTGTGGGATCCATGCCTGGTTCATTTTTATGAACGTCAGCTTGTCCACATTGGCTGTAGACAGGCGGCTGCGTTTGTCTGTAATGACGCCCCCTGCCTTGCTGAATACACGTTCAGACAAAACGCTGGCCGCCGGGCAGGCCAGCACCTCCAAGGCATAAAAGGCTAGCTCTGGCCACGTGGACAATTTGGAGACCCAGTGTAGGAAGTAAGGTGGGCACATTGTCTTTGTACCGGGGATCCAGCAGGGTGGCAACCCAGTAGTCTGCACACGTTAAAATGTGGGCAACTCTGCTGTCGTTGCGCAGGCACTGCAGCATGTAGTCGCTCATGTGTGCCAGGCTGCCCAGAGGTAAGGACAAGCTGTCCTCTGTGGGAGGCGTATCGTCATCGTCCTGTGTTTCCCCCCAGCCACGCACCAGTGATGGGCCCGAGCTGCTTTGGGTGCCACGCCGCTGTGAACATGCTTCATCCTCATCCTCCTCCTCATCCTCGTCCTCCTCGTCCTCCAGTAGTGGGCCCTGTCTGGCCACATTTGTACCTGGCCTCTGGTGTTGCAAAAAACCTCCCTCTGAGTCATTTTGAAGAGACTGGCCTGAAAGTGCTAAAAATAACCCCTCTTCCTCCTCTTCCTCCTGGGCCACCTCCTCTTCCATCATCGCCCTAAGTGTTTTCTCAAGGAGACATAGAAGTGGTATTGTAACGCTGATAACGGCGTCATCGCCACTGGCCATGTTGGTGGAGTACTCGAAACAGCGCAACAGGGCACACAGGTCTCGCATGGAGGCCCAGTCATTGGTGGTGAAGTGGGTCTGATCCGCAGTGCGACTGACCCGTGCGTGCTGCAGCTGAAACTCCACTATGGCCTGCTGCTGCTCGCACAGTCTGTCCAGCATATGCAAGGTGGAGTTCCACCTGGTGGGCACGTCGCATATGAGGCGGTGAGCGGGAAGGCCGAAGTTACGCTGTAGCGCAGACAGGCGAGCAGCGGCAGGGTGTGAACGCCGGAAGCGCGAACAGACGGCCCGCACTTTATGCAGCAGCTCTGACATGTCGGGGTAGTTGCGAATGAACTTCTGCACCACCAAATTCAGCACATGCGCCAGGCAAGGGATGTGCGTCAAACCGGCTAGTCCCAGAGCTGCAACGAGATTTCGCCCATTATCGCACACCACCAGGCCGGGCTTGAGGCTCACCGTCAGCAACCACTCATCGGTCTGTTGTTCTATACCCCGCCACAACTCCTGTGCGGTGTGGGTCCTCTCCCCCAAAGATATGAGTTTCAGAATGGCCTGCTGACGTTTACCCCGTGCTGTGCTGAAGTTGGTGGTGAAGGTGTGTGGCTGACTGGATGAGCAGGTGGAAGAAGAGGAGGAGGAAGCTGAGTAGGAGGAGGAGGAGACAGGAGGCAAAGAATGTTGCCCTGCGATCCTTGGCGGCGGAAGGACGTGCGCCAAATAGCTCTCCGCCTGGGGCCCAGCCGCCACTACATTTACCCAGTGTGCAGTTAGGGAGATATAGCGTCCCTGGCCGTGCTTACCTGTCCACGTATCTTTAGTTAGGTGGACCTTGCCACAGATGGCGTTGCGCAGTGCACACTTGATTTTATCGGACACTTGTTTGTGCAGGGAAGGCACGGCTCTCTTAGAGAAGTAGTGGCGGCTGGGAACAACATACTGTGGGACAGCAAGTGACATGAGCTGTTTGAAGCTGTGTGTGTCCACCAGCCTAAATGACAGCATTTCATAGGCCAGTAGTTTAGAAATGCTGGCATTCAGGGCCAGGGATCGAGGGTGGCTAGGTGGGAATTTACACTTTCACTCAAATGTTTGTGAGATGGAGAGCTGAACGCTGCCGTGTGACATGGTTGAGATGCATGGTGACGCAGGTGGTAGTGTTGGTGGTACATCCCATGTTTGCTGGTCGGCAGGTGCCAACGTTCCTCCAGAGGCAGAGGAAGAGGCCGAGACGGCGGCAGCAGCAGCAGAAGAGGCCGAGGCGGCGGCAGCAGCAGAAGAGGCCGAGGCGGCAGCAGCAGAAGAGGTAGCAGGGGGAGCCTGAGTGACTTCCTTGTTTTTAAGGTGTTTACTCCACTGCAGTTCATGCTTTGCATGCAGGTGCCTGGTCATGCAGGTTGTGCTAAGGTTCAGAACCTTAATGCCTCGCTTCAGGCTCTGATGGCACAGCGTGCAAACCACTCGGGTCTTGTCGTCAGCACATTGTTTAAAGAAGTGCCATGCCAGGGAACTACTTGAAGCTGCCTTTGGGGTGCTCGGTTCCAGATGGCGGCGGTCAGTAGCAGGCGGAGTCTCTTGGTGGCGGGTGTTCTGATTTTGCCCACTGCTCCCTCTTTTGCTACGCTGTTGGCTCGGTCTCACCACTGCCTCTTCCTCCGAACTTTGAAAGTCAGTGGCACGACCTTCATTCCATGTGGGGTCTAGGACCTCATCGTCCCCTGCATCGTCTTCCACCCAGTCTTGACCCCTGACCTCCTGTTCAGTCTGCACACTGCAGAAAGACGCAGCAGTTGGCACCTGTGTTTCGTCATCATCAGAGACGTGCTGAGGTGGTATTCCCATGTCCTCATCATCAGGAAACATAAGTGGTTGCGCATTAGTGCATTCTATCTCTTCCACCCCTGGTGAAGGGCTAGGTGGATGCCCTTGGAAAACCCTGGCAGCAGAGTCTTCAAACAGCATAAGAGACTGCTGCATAACTTGAGGCTCAGACAGTTTCCCTGATATGCATGGGGGTGATGTGACAGACTGATGGGCTTGGTTTTCATGCGCCATCTGTGCGCTTTCTGCAGAAGACTGGGTGGGAGATAATGTGAACGTGCTGGATGCACTGTCGGCCACCCAATTGACTAATGCCTGTACCTGCTCAGGCCTTACCATCCTTAGAACGGCATTGGGCCCCACCAAATATCCCTGTAAATTCTGGCGGCTACTGGGACCTGAGGTAGTTGGTTCACTAGGACTTGTGGCTGTGGCAGAACGGCCACGTCCTCTCCCAGCACCAGAGGGTTCACTAACACCACCACGACCAATTCCAGGTCCGCGTCCGCGTCCCTTATTAGATGTTTTCCTCATTGTTCCCGATCACCACAATTTTGAGAATGGCAAATTTGGGAATGCTTTTTCAACCCAGAACAAAAAGTCTGCTTTGACGGTCACTACAAATAACTTGACCAGCTAAAACTGTGCAGATTTGGTTGAATAGAGATGTGAGACCTGTTTTTTTTTGCGCTGTGTGACAGTTATAGCTTTAATCACAGAATGACACTTCTATCAGCACGCTAGCGTGTGTCTTAGGTTTTTCTGAATGATACTATCAATAACTTTAATGGAAGATTTTCTTTTTGGGATAGATTTCAAGTAGGCCTGAAATACCACAAACTAGTTATTTTCAGAATGGCAAATTTGGGAATGCTTTTTCAACCCAGAACAAAAAGTCTGCTTTGACGGTCACTACAAATAACTTGACCAGCTAAAACTGTGCAGATTTGGTTGAATAGAGTTATGAGACCTGTTTTTTTTTGCGCTGTGTGACAGTTATAGCTTTAATCACAGAATGACACTTCTATCAGCACGCTAGCGTGTGTCTTAGGTTTTTCTGAATGATACTATCAATAACTTTAATGGAAGATTTTCTTTTTGGGATAGATTTCAAGTAGGCCTGAAATACCACAAACTAGTTATTTTCAGAATGGCAAATTTGGGAATGCTTTTTCAACCCAGAACAAAAAGTCTGCTTTGACGGTCACTACAAATAACTTGACCAGCTAAAACTGTGCAGATTTGGTTGAATAGAGATGTGAGACCTGTTTTTTTTTGCGCTGTGTGACAGTTATAGCTTTAATCACAGAATGACACTTCTATCAGCACGCTAGCGTGTGTCTTAGGTTTTTCTGAATGATACTATCAATAACTTTAATGGAAGATTTTCTTTTTGGGATAGATTTCAAGTAGGCCTGAAATACCACAAACTAGTTATTTTCAGAATGGCAAATTTGGGAATGCTTTTTCAACCCAGAACAAAAAGTCTGCTTTGACGGTCACTACAAATAACTTGACCAGCTAAAACTGTGCAGATTTGGTTGAATAGAGATGTGAGACCTGTTTTTTTTTGCGCTGTGTGACAGTTATAGCTTTAATCACAGAATGACACTTCTATCAGCACGCTAGCGTGTGTCTTAGGTTTTTCTGAATGATACTATCAATAACTTTAATGGAAGATTTTCTTTTTGGGATAGATTTCAAGTAGGCCTGAAATACCACAAACTAGTTATATTCAGAATGGCAAATTTGGGAATGCTTTTTCAACCCAGAACAAAAAGTCTGCTTTGACGGTCACTACAAATAACTTGACCAGCTAAAACTGTGCAGATTTGGTTGAATAGAGATGTGAGACCTGTTTTTTTTTGCGCTGTGTGACAGTTATAGCTTTAATCACAGAATGACACTTCTATCAGCACGCTAGCGTGTGTCTTAGGTTTTTCTGAATGATACTATCAATAACTTTAATGGAAGATTTTCTTTTTGGGATAGATTTCAAGTAGGCCTGAAATACCACAAACTAGTTATTTTCAGAATGGCAAATTTGGGAATGCTTTTTCAACCCAGAACAAAAAGTCTGCTTTGACGGTCACTACAAATAACTTGACCAGCTAAAACTGTGCAGATTTGGTTGAATAGAGATGTGAGACCTGTTTTTTTTTGCGCTGTGTGACAGTTATAGCTTTAATCACAGAATGACACTTCTATCAGCACGCTAGCGTGTGTCTTAGGTTTTTCTGAATGATACTATCAATAACTTTAATGGAAGATTTTCTTTTTGGGATAGATTTCAAGTAGGCCTGAAATACCACAAACTAGTTATTTTCAGAATGGCAAATTTGGGAATGCTTTTTCAACCCAGAACAAAAAGTCTGCTTTGACGGTCACTACAAATAACTTGACCAGCTAAAACTGTGCAGATTTGGTTGAATAGAGATGTGAGACCTGTTTTTTTTTGCGCTGTGTGACAGTTATAGCTTTAATCACAGAATGACACTTCTATCAGCACGCTAGCGTGTGTCTTAGGTTTTTCTGAATGATACTATCAATAACTTTAATGGAAGATTTTCTTTTTGGGATAGATTTCAAGTAGGCCTGAAATACCACAAACTAGTTATTTTCAGAATGGCAAATTTGGGAATGCTTTTTCAACCCAGAACAAAAAGTCTGCTTTGACGGTCACTACAAATAACTTGACCAGCTAAAACTGTGCAGATTTGGTTGAATAGAGATGTGAGACCTGTTTTTTTTTGCGCTGTGTGACAGTTATAGCTTTAATCACAGAATGACACTTCTATCAGCACGCTAGCGTGTGTCTTAGGTTTTTCTGAATGATACTATCAATAACTTTAATGGAAGATTTTCTTTTTGGGATAGATTTCAAGTAGGCCTGAAATACCACAAACTAGTTATTTTCAGAATGGCAAATTTGGGAATGCTTTTTCAACCCAGAACAAAAAGTCTGCTTTGACGGTCACTACAAATAACTTGACCAGCTAAAACTATGTAGATTTGGTTGAAAAGAAATGTCAGGTCTATTTTTTAGGCGCTGGGTGACAGGCTCAACTTGCCCCTGATGTAATATATGGCCAAAAAATAACCAGACTGTTGATGGTTAAATGCACTTTGGTGACACAGGCTCAGCCTGCAGCTGATGTAGTATATGGCCAAAAAATAATCAGACTGTTGATGGTTAAATGCACTTTGGTGAAACAGGCTCAGCCTGCAGCTGATGTAGTATATGTCCAAAAAATAACCAGACTGTTGATGGTTAAATGCACTTCGGTGACACAGGCTCAGCCTGCAGCTGATGTAGGATATAGCACAAAATAACCACACTATCGATGGTTAAATACACTTGGTGATAGCTCGTGCTGGCGCACCACAAGTCACAAAATGGCCGACGATCACCCCAGAAAAAAAGTGATCTAAAAACGCTCTGGGCAGCCTCAAAAAAGTGAGCAAGTCAATAATAGCACTTCAATGATCCACAGCTGCAGATCGATCACAGAATGAAGTCTTTTGGAGGAGTTAATCAGCCTAATCTCGCCCTAACGTCGCAGCTTTAACCTCTCCCTATACTGATCATAGCAGAGTGACGTGCGGCGCTACGTGACTCCAGCTTAAATAGAGGCTGGGTCACATGGTGCACTGGCCAATCACAGCCATGCCAATAGTAGGCAAGGCTGTGATGGCCTCTTGGGGCAAGTAGTATGACGCTTGTTGATTGGCTGCTTTGCAGCCTTTCAAAAAGCGCCAAGAAAGCGCCGAACACCGAACCCGAACCCGGACTTTTACGAAAATGTTCGGGTTCGGGTCCGTGTCACGGACACCCCAAAATTCGGTACGAACCCGAACTATACAGTTCGGGTTCGCTCATCCCTAGTAAAAACCAAAGAGCTGTTAAAAGATGCCACAGACAAAATTGTGGACCTCCACAAGGCTGGAAAGGGCTAAGGGGCAATTGCCAAGCAGCTTGGTGAAAAGAGTTGGAGCAATTGTTAGAAAATGTTGGAAGACCATTTCAGGGGACTACCTCTTGAAGCTCATCAAGAGAATGCCAAGAGTGTGCAAAGCAGTAATCAAAGCAAAAGGTGGCTACTTTGAAGAACCTAGAATATGACATATTCAGTTTTTTCACAATTGTTTGTTATGTATATAATTCCACGTGTTAATTCATAGTTTTGATGCCTTCATAGTCATGAAAATAAAGAAAACTCTTTGAATGAGAAGGTGTGTCCAAACTTTTGGTCTGTACTGTATATACAGCATATGTGGCAAAAAAGAGGGACAGGCACTCATAGGGTAGTAGGTAGAGTTGAGCGGACACCTGGATGTTCGGGTTCGGCAGTTTCGGCCGAACTTGAAAAAAAGTTTGAGTTCGGGACCCGAACTTGACCCCGAACCCGAACCCCATTGAAGTCAATGGGGACTTGAACTTTTGGGCAATAAAATGGCTCTAAAATAGTCCTGGAAAGGGCTAGAGGGCTGCAAAAGGCATCAAAATGTGCTTAAGAGCATGGCAAATGTTCTGCAACAAACGTGGATAGGGAAATGACTTAAAATAAAATTAAATACAGAAAAATTAAAAATAATCTGGATCTAGGAGTAGGAGGTTGAGGAGGCGGTGGATGGGTGGAAGTGGCGGTGTAGGTTGACGTGGCGGTGTAGGTGGAAGCGGCAGTGAAGGAGGAATAGGTAGCCAACACTGATTTGTTTATTTTTAAATTGGGGTATCCCACAAAATATTGGGACATATAACAAAATAAAACTAAGAATAAGTGCACTTGAGTACAAAAATGGATGGTTGAGGCTGGTACAAATGTCTATTCTGCACAAGGTACAGACAAGTCCTGTGGGATCCATGCCTGGTTCATTTTAATAAACGTAAGCTTGTCCACATTGGCTGCGGCCTGTGATAATGCTCTCTGCCGTGCTAAACACACATTCACACTATATACTGGCTGCAGGGCAGGTCAGCACCTCCAAGGCTGACAAAGCTTTTCCACATTTGGGCCATGCTAACCCTGCCTTCTCAGGTGCTGGTGGTGCCCCAGCTGCGTTGGCGACCTCTTCCTCCTTCTCTGTCTTCGCCTTGTGCTTCCACTGTGCCCCCGCTGTCAGGTGGGAATGCCATCATCAGCATGCGCTTGTAGTCGCGCATCTTCGATCAGTAACAGATGTTTTCACTAAATATAGTTCCCTGTCAGCAATGCAGAGCAGGGGTTCATTCACGGCAAAATGGGGTTCATGTCACCCAGCAATAGAACAGAGGATTTTGAGAGATTTAGGCCCCTGTCACCCAGGCACAGCAGGGGTTCATTTACGTCAAAAGGGGGTTCATGTCACCCAGCAATACAACAGAGGATTTTGAGAGATTTAGGCCCCTGTCAGCAATGCAGAGCAGGGGTTCATTCACGGCAAAAGGGGGTTCATGTCACCCAGCAATACTACAGAGGATTTTAGAGACAGAGATTTAGGCCCCTGTCACCCAGGCACATCAGGGGTTTGTATACACCAAAAATTGTAAAATGTCACTCGACAATTGAAAATAAGATTTTTTTTTAATTTAGGGCACTAAAATTGCCACTTTTTTAAAATTAAAATGGCTCTTAAATAGTCCTTGAGAAGGCTAGAGGGATGTAAAAGGCAGTAAAATGTGCTTAACAGCATGGCAACTGCTCTGCAAACAAATGTGGATAGGGAAATAACTTAAAATGAAATAAAATAACTAAAAATTACAAATTATTAACCTGCAACTCAGAAGGAGGAGGATATGGAGTCGGAGGTTGAGGAGGCGGGGAATGTGGTGTTGTAGGTGGAGGCAGCAATGGAGGAGGAACAGGTAGCCAACAATGTTTTTTTTTCATTTTTTATTGGGTAGGTAGCCCCCAAAATTTTGGGTCAAATAAAAAAAAGAAAACAAAAATCATTGCACTTGACTTGAGTACAAGAATGTATGTTTGATGGTGGTATAAATGTCTATTCTGCACAATGTACAGACAAGTCTTGTGGGATCCAAGCCTGGTTCATTTTAATAAACGTGAGCTTGTCCACGTTGGTTGTGGACAGGCGGCTGCGTCTGTCTGTAATGACGCCTCCTGCCGTGCTAAATACACGTTCAGAGAGTACACTGGCTGCAGGGCAGGCCAGCACCTCCAAGGCATACAGGGCAAGCTCTGGCCATGTGGACAATTTGGAGACCCAGAAGTTGAATGGGGCAGAACCTTCAGTCAGTACGTGTAGTCGTGTGCCCAGGTACTGTTCCACCATGTTGTTCAAATGCTGCCTCCTGTTAACACGCTCCATATCAGCAGTTGGGGCCGGTTGTTGCGGCGAGGTGACAAAGGTTTTCCACATGTCGGCCATGCTAACCCTGCCTTCTGAGGTGCTGACGCTGACACAGCTGTAATAGCAACCTAATCCTCCTCCCCTGCCTTCGCCTTGTGCTTCCACTTGTCCCCCGGCATCAGTCGGGAATGCTCTCAGGAGCGCGTCTACCAGCGTGTGCCTGTAGTCGCGCATCTTCCGATCACGCTCCAGTGAGGGAATTAAGGACGGCACATTGTCTTTGTAACGGGGATCCAGCATGGTTGCCACCCAGTAGTCAGCACACATTAAAATGTGGGCAACTCTGCAGTCGTTGCGCAGGCACTGCAGCATGTAGTCGCTCATGTGTGCCAGGCTGCCCAGCGGTAAGGACAAGCTGTCCTCTGTGGGAGGCGTATAGTCTGCGTCCTCCATATCCCCCCAGCCACGCACCAGTGATGGGCCCGAGCTGCGTTAGATGCCACCCCGCTGTGAACATGCTTCATCCCCATCCTCCTCCTCCTCATCCTCCTCCTCCTCGTCCTCCAGTAGTGGGCCCTGGCTGGCCAAGTTTGTACCTGGCCTCTGCTGTTGCAAAAATCCTCTTTCTGAGCCACTTCTAAAAGACTGGCCTGAAAGTGTTAGAGATGACCCCTCTTCCTTCTCCTCGTCCTGGGCCACATCCTCTTCCATCATCACCCTAAGTGTTTTCTCAAGGAGACATAGAAATGGTATTGTAACGCTGATAACGGCATCATCACGACTGGCCATGTTTGTGGAGTACTCGAAACAGCGCAAAAGGGCACCCAGGTCTCGCATGGAAGCCCAGTCATTGGTGGTGAAGTGGTGCTGTTCCCCAGTTCGACTCAGCCGTGCGTGCTGCAGCTGAGGCGGTGAGCGGGAAGGCCGAAGTTACGCTGTAGAGCAGACAGCCGAGCGGCGGCAGGATGAGAACGCCGGAAGCGCGAACAGACGGCCCACACTTTACGCAGCAGCTCAGACATGTCGGGGTAGTGGTGAATGAATTTCTGCACCACCAAAGTCAGCACATGCGCCAGGCAAGGGATGTGCATCAAACCGGCTAGTCCTAGAGCTGCAACGAGATTTCGCCCATTATCGCACACCACTAGGCCGGGCTTGAGGTTCACTGGCAGCAACCACTCGTCGGTCTGTTGTTCTATACCCCGCCACAACTCCTGCGCGGTGTGGGGCCTGTCCCCCAAACACATTAGTTTCAGAATGGCCTGCTGACATTTACCCATGGCTATGCTGAAGTTGGTGGTGAAGGTCTGTCGCTGACCGAATGAGGAGGTGGTAGAAGAGGAGGAGGAAGCCGAGTAGGAAGAAGAGGCAACAGGATGCAAAGAATGATGCCCTGCGATCCTTGGCGGCGGAATACGTGCGCCAAACAGCTCTCCGCCTGGGGCCCAGCCGCCACTACATTTACCCAGTGTGCAGTTAGGGAGTTATATCGTCCCTGGCCGTTCTTACTGGTCCACGTATCTGTGGTTAGGTGGACCTTGCCACAGATGGCGTTGCGCAGTGCACACTTGATTTTATCCGATACTTGGTTGTGCAGGGAGGGCACGGCTCTCTTGAGGAAGTAGTGGTGGCTGGGAACGACGAACTGTGGGACAGTAAGCGACATTATCTGTTTGAAGCTGTATGTCTCCACCAGCCTGAATGACAGCATTTCAAAGGCCAGCAGTATAGAAATGCTGGCATTCAGGGCCAGTGATCGAGGGTGGCTAGGTGGGAATTTACGCTTTCTCTCAAAAGTTTGTGAGATGGAGAGCTGAACGTTTCCGTGTGACATGGTGAAGATGCTTGGTGACGGAGGTGGTGTTGTTGGTGGCACATCCTCTGTTTGCTGGGCGGCAGGTGCCAACGTTCCTCCAGAGGCGGAGGAAGAGGCCGAGGCAGCAGCAGAAGAGGGAGCAGGAGGGGCCTGAGCCCTTTCTTGGTTTTGAAGGTGCTTACTCCACTGCAGCCCGTGTCTCGCATGTAGATGCTTGGTCATGCAGGTTGTGCTAAGGTTCCGAACGTTAATGCCTCGCTTCAGTCTCTGATGGCACAGCGTGCAAACCACTCGGGTCTTGTCGTCAGCACATTGTGTGAAGAAGTGCCATGCCAGGGAAATCCTTGAAGCTGCCTTTGGTGTGCTTGGTCCCTGGTGACGGTGGCCAGTAGCAGGCGAACTGTTTTGGTGACGGCTGCTCTGCTTTTGCACCCTGCTGCCGCTTTTGCTACGCTGTTGGCTCGGTCTCACCACTGCCTCTTCCTCCGAACTCTGAAAGTCAGTGGCACGACCTTCATTCCATGTGGGGTCTAGGACCTCATCGTCCCCTGCATCGTCTTCCACCCAGTCTTCCTCCCTGACCTCCTTTTCGGTCTGCACACTGCAGAAAGACGCAACAGTTGGCACCTGTGTTTCATCATCATCAGAGACGTGCTGAAGTGGTATTCCCATGTCCTCATCAGGAAACATAAGTGGTTGTGTGTCAGTGCATTCTATGTCTTCCACCCCTGGGGAAGGGCTAGGTGGATGCCCTTGGGAAACCCTGCCAGCAGAGTCTTCAAACAGCATAAGAGACTGCTGCATGACTTGAGGCTCAGACAGGTTCCCCGATATGCACGGGGTGATGTGACAGACTGATGGGCATGGGTTTCAGGCGCCACCTGTATGCTTTCTGCAGAAGACTGGGTGGGAGATAATGTGAACGTGCTGGATCCACTTTCGGCCACCTAATTGACTAGCGCCTGTACTTGCTCAGGCCTTACAATCCTTAGAACGGCATTAGGCCTGACCAAATATCGTTGTAGATTCTGGCGGCTACTGGAACCTGAGGTAGTAGGTTCAGTAGGACGTGTAGCTGTGGCAGAACGGCCACGTCCTCTCCCTGCAACAGAGGCTCCACCAACACCACGACCATGACCATGTCCCTTATTAGATGTTTTCCTCATAGTTAGCATTTACAAAGCAAAGTAAAAATGTCAGCGGTATTTGTGGCCTAAATGTGACACTCACTTATGCACGTCTTATCACAGATGTGCCGTATATCAGAGGCTTTTTTCACCCCAGTATGCCAAAGCCGTATTTATGGCCTAAATGTGACAGTCACTTATGCACGTGTAATCCCAGATGTGCAATATATTAGAGGCTTTTTTCACCCCAGTAACCAAAAAGCCGTATTTATGGCCTAAATGTGACAGTCACTTATGCTTTTCTAATCCCAGATGTGCAGTATATTAGAGGGTTCTTTCACCCTAACCAAAAAGCAGTATTTCTGTCCTAAATGTGACAGTCACTTATGCACGTGTAATTCCAGATGTGCAGTATATGAGAGGCTTTTTTTTACCATAACCAAAAAGCTGTATTTCTGTCCTAAATGTGACACACCCATATCAGACCCTGTGATGGAGGTCACCAGGTGCAAAAGAGTGTTTGAATGCCAGGTAAAGGCACATACACTACATATAAAACAAGACAAAAACACAGAAATATAGTAGCAATACTGGAGGAGCGGCTCAACCCCTAACACTGTAGTGTGTTTTTCATTGGGGGAGCAGCCCCACCGCATGTGGACCGCAGCAAACGACTATCCCCAGCAAAAAATGCATACGGTGGAGGATGTCGGCGCGGTCCACATGCACCACAAGGGCATCCTACACAAAACGGAGCATTGTGCGGATGTAAATACAATCATATAAATCACAGAAAAAATGCACCAAACGGATATGCCACTGACTATACTGGCTAGTCATAAATGCAGATATTAAAGCTGAGACTTTCGCCAATATATTCCTGTCAGGAAAATATCGGAGCCCTTCATGCACCACGTCACGGTCACTCAGCATGGCAAAGGGTCCTACCACTACGCTAACTATGGTGTGAACAAGGTCTGAAGGTCATGTAATCCAGCTCACAGCCAGGCTTCCACACAAACGCCTAGCAGGACAACTAGTGCAATGTGAACAAAGCCAAGACTGCAAGCCACACCCATATCAGACCATGTGATGGAGGTCACCAGGTGCAAAAGAGTGTTTGAATGCCAGGTAAAGGCACATACACTACATATAAAACAAGACAAAAACACAGAAATATAGTGGCAATACTGGAGGAGCGGCTCAACCCCTAACACTGTAGCGTGTTTTTCATTGGGGGCTCCGATATTTTTTCATTGGGGGCTCCGATATTTTCCTGACAGAAATATATTGGCGAAAGTCTCAGCTTTTAATATCTGCATTTATGACTAGCCAGTATAGTCAGTGGCATATCCGTTTGGTGCATTTTTTCTGTGATTTATATGATTGTATTTACATCCGCACAATGCTCCGTTTTGTGTAGGATGCCCTTGTGGTGTCACTTATGCTTGTCTAATCCCATATGTGCAGTATATTAGAGGGTTTTTTCACCCTAACCAAAAAGCTGCATTTCTTTCCTAAATATGACAGTCACTTATGCTTGTCTAATCCCAGATGTGCAGTATATCAGAGACTTTTTTTCACCCCAGTATGCCAAAGCTGTATTTCTGGACTTGCAGACATGCAGATAGCCTGTGCTGGTGCACTATCGTTGCATAAAATGGCTGCCGATCATGTATTGATATTGACTAACTGAAGATAAAAAAGTTCGTTTACAGCAGTAGTTGGCTCAGGGCAGGCTTAAAAAAATTGTGCACTGCACCCACAAAACACTGATCTCTCCTTCAGAGCAGCTGCAGCCTCTCCCTACACTAATCCGAGCAGAGTGACGGGCGGCGCTACGTGACTCCAGCTTAAATAGAGTCTGGGTCACATGCTGCAGTTGGCCAATCACAGACATGCCAATAGTAGGCATGGCTGTGATGGCCTTTTGGGGCAAGTAGTATGACGCTTGCTGATTGGCTGCTGTGTAGCCTTTCAAAAAGCGCCATAAAAATCGCCGAACACCGAACCCAAACTTTTACGTAAATGTTCAGGTTCGGGTCCGAGTGCTGAAAATCCTAAAGTTCGGTACGAACCCCAACTTTACAGTTCGGGTTTGCTCAACTCTATTCGTAAGATGAACATGATTTGAAAACATTTAATTTTGTAAATGGAATAGCAGTAACAAAGTCATTTCACTGGTTAATCATTAGCAAGAATTTTCAACATACCTCATCTTACCTGTCTCAATTAATTTAGCAATTTCTGGGACTATTATTGGAAGCCTTAATAGCATTGGCCAGCTAATGTAACCATTTTGAAACACATGTTCCATTAGTTTTTTTTTAAGTGTGAGGACAGAAGCCAAACTCTTGAAAAGGTAATGCAATAACATGTCACTGAGCAAGGCCTCTTGCACACGACCGTATACCCTCCGAGACATGTGGTCCGTGAGCGGGCCATATGTCCCGAAGCAGCATTGATCGTGCGCACGGGAGTACATAGCATCATAGATTACAATGATGCTGTGCACGTCGGGCTGTAAGATCATATGTGTGCGGGACAATAGCCCCGTGTGCAGCCCGACATGCACAGCATCATTTTAATTTATGAAGCTGTGTACTCCCGTGCGCATGATCAATGCCGTTCCGGGTCATATGGCCCGCTCAGGGACCATATGTCTCGGAGGGCATACGTTCATTTGCAAGAGGCCTTATTCTGTTACTAAGGGAATACAGTAGACTTTTACAGAGGGATGATAGGCAATGTTATCTGAGACTTCAAGTGATACAAATAGCAGACTCATTTCCCGTTATTTTATACTTCAAGCGATGGAAATAGTAGACTTATTTCCAGTTGTTTTATTTATAAAGCCTTCAAATTCATAAAATGCTATCTAAATTTGTGTAAATTTTTCTTTTTCAGATTATATTGGCATGACTTATAATAAAAATCCAGCATTTATTTAATGGGGTGAGTTTTTAATCACTTATTTGCTTATCTGAACTACTTTTTTCCCTTTCTGTGCACAGGCAAGAACTCAAATGAGTCAATCAAGTACCTACATCTCCCAGGATGAACTTCAGTTAGCTCTTATAAATCTCTTTATCCCCTGTATACAAAATTGCTATCATATATAATATATAATCCCAAAGAAACATATGGTATTTTAATACCCACACAATTTCCATCTCCAGGGTCTACAGAAAGATATAGCTATATTCTTCTATGAATATAGAACAGGGGTTAATGAAAGAAAGTATCTAGACTTCCTCACCTGCTCACCTGCACCAGCACAGAGAGGAGGGGAGTAAAACAGGTAAGCTAATGGGCATATAGTTCCATCACTGAATCAAAATAGAAGATGGACCAGGAGGATAAACAGCAGGGCGCTCTACCAGAGAGGAAAATGTAATGTACATAAAAAGAGGAAAATATTTTTATTGTATTTATATTATTACATAGTTAATACGGTTGAAAAAAGACAAACGTCCATCAAGTTCAACCAAGGGATAGGTGGGGACGCGAATCCCAGAAGGAAGCGAGACTCAGATTTCAACACGTTTTCATAGGCATTAATGTTTTTTACTTTTAAGAATTCGTCTAAACCCTTTTTTAACCCCTTAAGGACTTAGGACGTATCGGTACGGCATGGGTCCCGAATCCTTAAGGACCCATGACGTACCGGTACGTCATGGCTTTAATTCGCGATTCCGGCGCCGCGGGGGTTAATCGGAACGGGATGCCGGCTGAAATCATTCAGCCGGAATCCCGTAACAACGCAGGGGGGTCATTTGACCCCCCCGTATCGACGATCGCAGAAAACCGCAGGTCAATTCAGACCTGCGGTTTGCTGCGCTTTTAGCCGATTCTGATCCCCCGCGGTCTCTGAAAAAAAATGAAATTCTCAAATTTCATCCCCATTTGCCAATAACTCTTGTGCAACACCTAAAGGGTTAACGAAGTTAGTAAAATCAGTTTTGAATACCTTGAGGGGTGTAGTTTATAGAATGGGGTCATTTTTGGGCGGTTTCTATTATGTAAGCCTCGCAAAGTGACTTCAGACCTGTAGTGGTCCCTAAAAATTGGGTTTTTGTAAATTTCTGAAAAATTTCAAGATTTGCTTCTAAACTTCTAAACCTTGTAACATCCCCAAAAAATAAAATATCATTCCCAAAATGCTACAAACATGAAGTAGACATATGGTGAATGTAAAGTCATCACAATTTCTGGGGGTATTACTATGTATTACAGAAGTAGAGAAACTGAAACTTTTAAATTTGCAAATTTTTCTAAATTTTTGGTAAATATGGTATTTTTTTATGCTAAAAAATTTACTTTTTTTACCCAATTTTAGCAGTGTCATGAAGTACAATATGTGACGAAAAAACAATCTCAGAACGGCCTGGATAAGTCAAAGCGTTTTAAAGTTATCAGCACTTAAAGTGACACTGGTCAGATTTGCAAAAAATGGCCAAGTCCTTAAGGTGAAATAGGGCTGAGTCCTTAAGGGGTTAAACTGTCCACTGTTCCACCATGTCCTGAGGAAGTCTATTCCACAGATTCACAGTTCTTACAGTAAAGAAGATTTGACGCTTCTGGAGACTGAACTTTTTCTTCTTCAGTCGGAGGCAGTGCCCCCTTGTCTTTTGAGCACATTTTACTTGGAACAGCTTTTCGCTGTATTTTTTGTATGGCCCATTTATATACTTGTACAGGTTAATCATGCCCCCCGTTAGAAGTCTCTTCTCAAGACTAAATACATTCAATTCTTTTAATCTTTCTTCATAACTTAGACCCTTATCATTTTAGTCGCTCTCCTCTGTACTTTTTCCAGCTGCAGTGCATGCTTTCTATGTACTGGTGCCCAGAACTGGACTGTGTATTGCAGATAGTATTACATCCCTGCCCCGCGAGTCCATGCCTCGTTTAATGCATGACAATATCTTGGTGGCCTTAGAAGCAGCTGATTGACATTGTATGCTGTAATTTAATCTACCATCCACAAGGACACCCAAATCCTTCTCCATAAGTGACTCTCTCAGTGCTACATCACCTAGGACATATGAAGCACAGAGGTTATTATTACCAAGATGCATAACTTCATATTTGTTCACATTGAACCTCATTTGCCAAGTTGATGCCCAATCAATCAGAGAGTGTTCAAGTCAGCTTGTAGTTTGTGGACATCTTCCATAGACCGTACAGTTCTACACAGCTTAGTGTCATCTTCAAAAATAAAAATGGTGCTATTAATCCAGTCCTCAATATCATTAATAAATTTAATAATAAAGGGCCCAGCACTGAAAATTGGGGTACACCACTTATAACTTGGGACCATTCTGAATAGAAATCATTGACCACAACTCTCTGTACCCTGTCCTTCAGCCAGTTTTCAATCCAATTACAAACTACAGGGTGGGCCATTTATATGGGTACACCTTAATAAAATGGGAATGGTTGGTGATATTAACTTTCTGTTTGTGGCACATTAGTATAGGTGAGGGGGGAAACTTTTCAAGATGGGTGGTGACCATGGCGGCCATTTTGAAGTCGGCCATTTTGAATCCAACCTTTGTTTTTTCAATAGGAAGAGGATCATGTGACACATCAAACTTATTGGGAATTTCACAAGAAAAACAATTGTGTGCTTGGTTTTAACGTAACTTTATTCTTTTATGAGTTATTTACAAGTTTCTGACCACTTTAAAAAATGTGTTCAATGTGCTGCCCATTGTGTTGGATTGTCAATGCAACCCTCTTCTCCCACTCTTCACACACTGATAGCAACACCGCAGGAGAAATGCTAGCACAGGCTTCCAGTATCTGTAGTTTCAGGTGCTGCACATCTCGTATCTTCACAGCATAGACAATTGCCTTCAGATGACCCCAAAGATAAAAGTCTAAGGGGGTCACTGGATATGCGAAATTGCTACATGATGATGTGTTTCCTCTTTATGCACTGAAGCTGGCACGTTCCCTGAGTTTTTCCAGCAAGATGGTGCACCACCACATTATGGGTGTCAGGTCCGAGCATTCCTAGATGAACAGTTTCCTGGAAAGTGGATTGGTCGTCGTGGGCCAGTTGAATGGCCCCCAAGGTCTCCCCCGATCTGACCCCCTTAGACTTTTATCTTTGGTGTCACCTGAAGGCAATTGTCTATGCTGTGAAGATACGAGATGTGCAGCACCTGAAACTACGGATACTGGAAGCCTGTGCTAGCATTTCTCGTGCGGTGTTGCTATCAGTGTGTGAAGAGTGGGAGAAGAGGGTTGCATTGATAATCCAACACAATGGGCATCACATTGAACACATTTTATAAGTGGTCAGAAACTTGTAAATAACTCATGAAAGAATAAAGTTACATTAAAACCAAGCACACAATTGTTTTTCTTGTGAAATTCCCAATAAGATTGATGTGTCACATGACCCTCTTCCTATTGAAAAAACAAAAGTTTGATTCAAAATGGCCGACTTCAAAATGGCCGCCATGGTCACCACCCATCTTGAAAAGTTTCCCCCCTCACATATACTAATGTACCACAAACAAGAAGTTAATATCACCAACCATTCCCATTTTATTAAGGTGTATCCATATAAATGGCCCACCCTGTATACTTTCCAAGCCAATAGACCTTACTTTACTTATTAAGCGTCTATGAGGGACAGTATCAAAAGCCTTTGTGAAATCCAGAAACACTACATCCACAGCAGTCCCTCTGTCCAGGCTACTACTCACCTCCTCATAAAAACAAATCAGGTTAGTCTGACAACTTCTGTCCTTGGTAAACCCATGCTTGTTATCACTTATAATATAATTTATAGTCACATACTCCTGTATATAGTCCCTTAAGATTCCTTCAAACATTTTCCCACAACTAACTGGTCTATAATTACCTGTGGAGGACCTTGATCCTTTTTTGAATATGGGCACCATGTTTGCCTTGTGCCAATCACTTGGCACTGTACCAGTCCCTAGAGAATCCTTAAAAATTATAAACAGGGGCACAGCAATGACTGTACAGAGCTCTTTAAGCACTCTTGGGTGTAATCAATCTGGACCCGGAGTTTTGTTCACATTTACCCTATTTATACCCTATATTCTCTTGGACGATATCTACAGTTAGCCAATTGAGTATATCACTGGATGTACTAACAACCCCGGCACCACAGATATCAGCTCCTTTCTCTTCTTTTGTATATACAGAGCTAAAAAACCTATTTAGGAACTCTCCCTTTTCCTTATCTTCAGTGACTACGCCCCCTTTACCATTATTTAGGGAAACCTACCTGCTCAGACCTAGGTTTTTTAGTATTTATATATTTAAAAAACGTTTTGGGATTTGTTTTGCTTTCTTTTGCCACCTGCTGTTCGTTTTGTATCTTTTCTAATTTTTTCTCCTTTTTGAAGATTTTATTAAGTCCTTTGTAATCTTCAAACACTACAGCTGACCCCTCAGATTTGTATTTTTTAAATGCCCTCTTTTTGTCTTTTATTGCTCTTTTTACGGTAGCTGTAAGCCATGGGGGGTTTAATTTTAGCCGTTTATACTTGTTACCTAAAGGGATAAATTTTGTAGTGCAATTACTCAATGTGGATTTGAAGCTCTCCCATTTATCCTCTGTATTATTATGTGACAGTAGCTGCTCCCAGTCTATGCCCTGAAATGCTGCCCTCAACCCAGGGAAATTAGCCTTTTTGAAATTCAGTGTCTTTGCTCCGCCTGACAGAGTTTACTTTTTATAGTTTAGTGGGAATATAATTATATTGTGGTCACTATTACCTAGTGTTTCTCGAACAGTAACATTACTAACAAGCTCTGCATCATTAGAAATTACCAGATCCAATAGAGCATCGCCCCTAGTGGGAGCTTCTAAAAACGGGCCCATAAAGTGGTCCTGCGGCAAGTTGAGGAATTTTCTCCCCTTTGTAGTTGAGGCAGAACCATGACCCCAGTCAATGTCTGGGAAGTTAAAATCTTCCATTATGACTACTGTACCAGCCTGTGCCGCCCACTCTATTTGGTTATACAGTTGCGTTTCTATCTCTTCTGTGATGTTCGGGGGTCTATAGATTACACCAAGTATTATTTTTTCACTGTTTCTATCCCTTTGAACTTCCACCCATAAGGTTTCCACATCTTCACCATCCGCACCCACAATTGCCTCTTTCACACTTGTCTTCAGATCACTCCTCACATACAGGCACACGTCACCACCTTTTCTATTGACCCGGTCTTTCCTAAATAGTGTAAAACCCTCAATATTAACAACCCAGTCATGCGAAGAGTCCAACCATGTCTCAGCCACACCAACTACATCTATGTGTTCTTCTAGTACCATAGCCTCCAGATCCCCCATTTTGTTAGCTAGACTTCTGGCATTTGTGAAAATACATTTTAAATTACTATTACCTGTAAAGTGTTTATCCGGGATTTTTTGGTTACCTTGGTTAATTTTTGTATGTAACAGGTTCTTGTTACCAGCAGTTCTATTGTTTATAAATGTATAGTTATGCCAAGTCTTCTCCCTATTTTCATGCTAACCCCGGCCCCCACTAAATCCCCACTGTCCCCTTTTATAACACACTCTCTATCTACACTATCTACCCCCAGGGGCATAGCTATAGGGGGTGCAGAGGTAGCAGTCGCTACCGGGGCAAGGAGCCTGAGGGGGCCCAAAAACCCTTGTGCCACATAAGACACTGGCATTATAGAAAGTGCATGCTGGTCAATTTACACCTCTGGCTGGAGGGAAGGGGTTAGGTCAAGAATATGGCATGAGGGGGTGCCCTTTCAATGTTTGCCTCTGGCAGCAGGAAGGCTATGTGCTCCCCTGCCCCTTGCTAACAAGCACTATGGGAATGGGGGCCCAAGCTGAACTCTTGCACCAGGGCCCGTGAGCCTTTAGCTATGCCCCTGTCTACCCCCTTATTAGTATCACAACCCCCCCCTCCCCAATCCTAGTTTAAAAGCTCCTCCAGCCGTCTTACCATTTTTTTCCCCCAGGGCAGTTGCACCTTCCCTATTTCGGTGCAGCCCGTCCCTACTGTAGAGCCTGTAACCGACCGCGAAGTCGGCCCAGTTCTCCATGAACCCAACCCCTTCCTTCCTGCATCAGCTTCTGAGCCACTTATTTAACTCCCTAAGCTCCCGTTGTCTCTCTAGTGACGCTCGTGGCACTGGTAGTATTTCTGAAAACACTACCTTGGAGGTCCTGGACTTGAGCTTCTCACCTAGCTCCCTAAAATCATTTTTAAGGACCTTCCATCTCCCACTGACTTTGTCATTGGTGCCAATGTGTACCATGACCGCCCCGTCTTCCCCAACCCCACCCAGCAATCTGTCAATCCGATCCGCAATATGCCGAACCCGAGCACCCGGCTGACAACATGCTGTTCGGCATTCACGGTCTCGGCGACAGATGACCCTGTCTGTCCGCCTAATAATAGAGTCCCCTACCACCAGCATCTGTCCCCTACACTTCATTTGAAATTCCCTATTAATTGAATATTAATAGATTGCATGATATATCCCTTTTAAGGGGCTTTTCAAATATTCTGATATTGATGACCTGTCCTCAAGATAGGTCATTAATATCAGATCAGTGGGGATCCGACACCTGAGAATGCCACCAATCAGCTACTTGAGGAGGCCATGGCTTTTTGAATCTAAGAGCAATAGCTGGATGATGTTTCCACGTTCTCACTTTGCTAGTATAGGTTTCCTCCAGATAATACTCTGGTTTCCCTCCACACTCAAAAAACATGCTGTACTGATTGGTTAAATGCCTGCACATTAAATTTCCCCTAGCATTTTTTATTTTTTTTTAGGGAAATTAAATTGTAAGACTCTTTGGAAACAGGGACTCTTATTAAAGGGGACAATCTATGCACAGTACTGTGGAATAAGTTGGTGTTTAGAGATGGCCTTGCAGTTCGCCCGGCAGTTGTTTCACGGCGAACTTTGCTCGTTCGCGGTTCGCCGAACGGGCAAACATATGGCGATGTCCGCCTGTGCCATATTCTTTTACATTGTGAAGAACTTTGACCCATGACACATCCATCAGGTGGTACAGGACAGCCAATGGAGATGTGTGTTTTTGACACAGTACACATCAGGTGATCATCCCTCCCTTTTTCTAGCTTGTGGGCTAATGAGAAGGCTTTGTCACAGCTTAACAACATCCCTAGCAACCAATAGAAAAGTTGCCTACCCCTTACTATATAAGAACCTCCCCAGCAGCTATTTTCTAAAGTTTATTGCAGTTATGAAAGAGACAGCAGTGTCATTGCTAGAGATGGCCTTGCCGTTCGTCCGTCGATCGTTTTGCGCCGAACTTTGCTCGTTTGCGGTTCGCCGGACGGGCGAACATATGGTGATGTTCGCCTGCGCCATATTATTTTACATTGTGAAGAACTTTGACCCATGACACATCCATCAGGTGGTACAGGACAGCCAATTGAGATGTTTCAGCACATGGACATACCCCCTACCTTATAAATAAACCTGATCTGGCCGCCATTTCACATTTAGTCTTTTGCCAGTGTAGGGAGAGGTTGCCGTGTGGAGCAGGGACAGACTGTTAGGGACACCAAGCGCTAGCTAATAGGGCCACAAAAGTCCTTTTAAGGACTGGTATAGGTGTACTATTGATAGGTTTGACTTACTGAGGGGTGTGATATAAAGGTCAAGAAGTTCCAGAGGGATCTAGTGGACTTTCAAAATAAAAAGGTGTACCGCTGGAACCAGACGAGGGTACGTACACGTAATATATTACAATCACTATCTACATCATCCTCTAATAGTCAAGGATGTGGTGAGCATTTTTTAGATGTACGCAGGGGATCTGGAGAAAGAGGTGGCAAGGAAAGCTGGACCTCTCGTCTAAGAACACCGTCAATAAATCGAAAGACAGGACAGAACAATCTCCTGGGGAAATGAAACATTGAAGGTAATTCATCTTTTCAACATTATTCTCATACAGCCCCAATTATTTGTCTTGCGAAGAGGTCTGACTTTCTCCCCGACTGGTAGGTTTGATTACTAGTGATGGACGAACATCTGCTGGGACGGTTCGCGAACGCGATCGCGCAAACATGATCAAATGTTAGCGAACCGCAAGTTCGCGGCGGGTCCCATTAATTTTAATGGCAGGTGAACCTGAAAAACCTTCAGCATATTTGCAGCCAATAAATAATTACTAGAAGTGCGCAAATAGTCCCACAACATGGACAGTGACATACCAGATGTATTATTCGAATTTGCGATCTCCTTAAAAAAAAAAATTCAAAGCGAAATATCGGCAATATAATTTTTGCGTACGCGCAAATGCACTATAACAACACCCAAATGCACTATAAAGAAAGTGTATTGGTATATAACACCCCGCTTCAATCAGTTTTTTTTGGGGGGGACTAGTATATCACACCAGTAGAAATTATTTGTTCCAATACCGCTCGTCCCTCTTTATACCTGCAGTATCGCAGCAGAACCGCACACAACTGCCGCACAATACAAATGTACTATAATATACTTTCTAACATAGAAAGTATATTTTAACATTGTACAAGGAAGGCAATCCATTATAATATACATGAAGATAAAACGTAACCTTTAATAATTTTACTATGAGGGTCCATTAACACGTCCGTAGGTGTTTTGCGAATCCGCAAAACAAGGACACCGGCAATGTGCATTCTTCAATTTGTGGACCGCACATCTCCGGCACTATAATAGAAAATGCCTCATCTTGTCTGCAATTGCGGACAAGAATAGGACAGGTTCTATTTTTTGCGGAAACGGAAGCACAGATGCGGAAGTGCGGATCCGCAAATGCGGATACGGACAGCACATCCCGGCCCCATTTAAAATGAATGGGTCTGCACCAGTTCCGCAAAATTGCGGAACGGATGCGGACCCATTTTGCGGACGTGTAAATGGAAAAGATATCCCTTAAAATGAAAATAAATGTAATTATTAAAGTTAAGCAAAAAGCATAGATGTGGTAGGCAATAACAAGTGCTCGGCGGCACTAAATCAGGTGCTCGGCGGCACCAAATCAGAAACCATATATCCTACCACAATCCAGGGGGGTTCCAGTGCACATCGATGAATTTAGGAGGGAAAGCAAAAAAACATCCATCCCTGGGCTAGATGATGATGTGGTATTGAAGGACAGGGTTTGCAAAGAACTGTCCCTGATATTGCCCTACAGGGGGGTGCTATTCTGGCCCTGATAGCCTAACCACAGACCACCCGCCCTGATAAAAGCGACCCCATCCAGAACCTTACCCTATATAAAAATGGCCCTACTAAGCCCCTAGCCCCTAGGCCCCTGACTTCCAGGTGATCACCATATAGATCTATGTGTTTTTGACTCATTATAAAAGTATATTATAAGTATATCGCACCCCTCTGTGTATCACACCTATAGATAGCACACCTATACTAGTGCTAAAAATGACTTTTGTGGCCCTATTAGCTAGCGTTTAGTGTCCCTATCAGCCTGTCCCTGCTCCACACAGCAACCTCTCCCTACACTGGCAAAACACTGAATGTAAAATGGCGGCCAGATCAGGTTTATTTATAAGGTAGGGGGTATGTCCATGTGCTGAAACGTCTCAATTGGCTGTCCTGTACCACCTGATGGATGTGTCATGGGTCAAAGTTCTTCACAATGTAAAAGAATATGGCTGGCGCAAATTTCTCCATATATTCGTAGGTTCGGCGAATCGCGAACACGCAAAGTTTGCCGCGAAACGGCCGCCGGGCGAACCGCATGGCCATCTCCATTGATTACTTCTTGTCGGTGAGAGACTTGGAGCTCTTCAAAAGAAAATTATGCTTCAATAAGGTAAGTGACCCTATGCTTCAATAGGGTATATTTTCAATAGGGTAAGTGACCATGAGGATTTCTCCCCTTTGGAATTACAGACCATTAGTGACCTTCAGTAATTATGAGATGAACAGGAACTGGAGGACAAATCCAAATTTCCCATACATCTGCACTGCCGGTCGCAGCATTGGCCCCCTACGACATCCTGTCCAGCGGTTGACATCTGTGTTAAGCTGGTTAAACGGGATTTTGAGGAGATCCGGAATACTAGATTTCACGACAATTTGAATAGGGAACAGAGGATTGCTCTGTTGAGGAAGGAATTAAAAAGTGTGAACAATGTTGTGATAAAACCAGCCGATAAGGGGGGCAAAGTTGTGATCTGGCCGGTGCAGATGTATTAAAAGGAGGCTTTTGGCCAACTAGGGGATAGATCCTGTTATCGCAAATTAGATCAGAACCCTATGGTGCAGTATAAGTTGGAATTAGACATGATACTAGAAAGAGCATATGACACTGGTATTATTAGTGCTAAAATGTGGAAGGGCTTGGTGACAGATTTCCTGGTCCTTCCCACATTTTATTTACTTCTCAAAATACATAAAGATTATAGGTCCCCACCGGGACGACATATTGTATCTGGAATTGGTGGCTTGTGTGAGACGGTCGGCTGTTTTGTAGATTTTAATGCACATATATGTATATAACTGTGACTATACGTCTCCTTGGGAGGTGGTCTGGAATGCATGGCGTGCATTCCACCCCTCCTCCTGATGAGCCTGGCATCTCCATAGGTTGGCTGCGGCGCGCATCATCAGGTGGGGATGCGCTTTGTAGGATACAACAGCTGATGTGATTTATGTAAGTAATTCATCATCACTTGGCACCCCCTTTTTGGATTTAAAAATGGGCTTTGGACTACATATCACTACCTCCTGACGAAGCAGAGGCGAAACGTGCATTGAGGTATTCTTGCTGACTTGCGCTGCTCTGTATACCCCCAATCATGTCCTGTTGTATGTGTTGTACATAATCTTGTGGCAAATTTTGGTCACACTGTTATTGGCTTTCCTGACTAGGTTGTTGGTGGTGGCTTTTGGGGGGTTTCTTTTCTTTTTTAACTTTTCTTTTTTCTTCTTTTTTCTTTTTTTCATTTTTATTACCTCATTTTCTCCATCCCATTGCTAATTTCTGGGCTCATTCTATACCATTGTTTTGGACAATATTTATTAGGGAGTGTTATTATATACTTCCTAGAAGTGAACTTGATATAGGTATCTACCCGTACTGAGGGATATACCCATGCATCGAGTAACAGGTAGGCCGTTTTGTGATATTCATGTTTTATAGTGTATATTTTTTTGATATGGTGACACTTGACATGTGGAAGATCTTTTTGGGGGTAGCAGCAGCATAGGTCAGGTGATTCTGGCACCTTTATACATTTGTTGTTTCCTTTTATTATTACTATTATATTGTTATATATTGTGTACATGGATTTTTATGCAATAAAGTGGATATATTTTTGACTATATTGGGTATGTCTTTGTTGTTTGTGAGTGAGCAACTTTATAGGTATATGTTCTAGTGCAGTGTTTCCCAACCAGTGTGCCTCCAGCTGTTGCAAAACTACAACTCCCAGCATGCCCGCACAACCAAAGGCTGTCCGGGCATGCTGAGAGTTGTAGTTTTGCAACAGCTGGAGGCACATTGGTTGGGAAACAGTGTTCTAGTGAATATATATACCCTGATTTGTTGTTGTATTGAAGCCTGTTTTGGTTTTGTTCACCTCCACAAAGCCTATACATTTGACTGCTGTATAGAGAAAGGTCTCCATACAGCAGTCAAAGGTAGTTTTGAACGAAGCGACTTCGGATCAATGATCCGAAGCTCACTTCATTCACCACTAGTTATAAGCAATGGGAAATAATAATAATAATAATAATAATAAAAAAAATATATATATATATATATATATATATACAGTACAGACCAAAAGTTTGGACACACCTTCTCATTCAAAGAGTTTTCTTTATTTTCATGACTATGAAGGCATCAAAACTATGAATTAACACATGTTGAATTATATACATAACAAACAAGTGTGAAACAACTGAAAATATGTCATATTCTAGGTTCTTCAAAGTAGCCACCTTTTGCTTTGATTACTGCTTTTCACACTCTTGGCATTCTCTTGATGAGCTTCAAGAGGTAGTCCCCTGAAATGGTCTTCCAACAGTCGTGAAGGAGTTCCCAGAGATGCTTAGCACTTGTTGGCCCTTTTGCCTTCACTCTGCGGTCCAGCTCACCCCAAACCATCTCGATTGGGTTCAGGACCGGTGACTGGAGGCCAGGTCATCTGGCGCAGCACCCCATCACTCTCCTTCATGGTCAAATAGCCCTTACTTTCAAAGTTTTCCCAATTTTTCAGCTGACTGACTGACCTTCATTTCTTAAAGTAATGATGGCCACTCGTTTTTCTTTACTTAGCTTCTTTTTTCTTGCCATAATACAAATTCTAACAGTCAATTCAGTAGGACTATCAGCTGTGTATCCACCTGACTTCTCCTCAACGCAACTGATGGTCCCAACCCCATTTATAAGGCAAGAAATCCCACTTATTAAACCTGACAGGGCACACCTGTGAAGTGAAAACCATTTCAGGGGACTACCTCTTGAAGCTCATCAAGAGAATGCCAAGAGTGTGCAAAGCAGTAATCAAAGCAAAAGGTGGCTACTTTGAAGAACCTAGAATATGACATATTTTCAGTTGTTTCACACTTGTTTGTTATGTATATAATTCCACATGTATTAATTCATAGTTTTGATGCCTTCAGTGTGAATCTACAATTTTCATAGTCATGCAAATAAAGAAAACTCTTTGAATGAGAAGGTGTGTTGTCCAAACTTTTGGTCTGTACTGTATATATATATATATATATATATATATATATATTGAAGTCACATTGTGTAATTCAGCATAAATAATAGTAATAATAACAATAATAATGTATAGTTAAGCCAGGAAGGTTTACTAGATATTGCAGACAAATCATGGCTGCATCTATATTTTTTAACAATGCATATCTTCAGTGCATCAGGATGCAATTTCTTACTTTATGTGATTTTTATGACTGTACATTTCTGCTTTGAGCAAGCAGAATTCCACAATGGAATGTTAGAGAAATGCCCTTGCAGATAAGAAGCTTGTGATTTATTGATGTGTGGTAGCTGAACAGTTTTCACAAACAAAGGAAATGAAAGAAATATCATAGAACAGCAGATTCAACCTCAGCAATTCCTCAAGGAACAATACTTACAAATTGTCAAAAGCAGATTAAGACATGGTATATCACAAAAGCCTTGCTCCTTCAAGATGCACTTTAGAAACACAAAAATGCTGTGTAACAAAGTACCATTATAAGATATTCCAGGTTTAACTTTTTAATATACAATGTCAGTGCAGATGTCGCAAGCAATCACAACACGGTAATTGTAACTGCATTCAGGTTCCATTTACTCATAACATTTGGAATGATATTGTAGTCCATTTTTATATATAAAAAAGACTCTTTCACCAAGATATTGTGCCAACCAGGATTTAGAGATATACTATAATGTCTGCATTTGCTATACCCACAGTGCAAATATACAGTATTATTGACCCCCTTATAAAATCCTTTAAAGGCCAGTACTTAAAAATAGGATTTCGTTTTGAGATCCACACTGTAAAAAGGGCATAGGACAGCTGGACACTGTAAAAAGGGTATTGAAGGTTTCTGTTAAAATGAGATTCTTAAAAAATAAGGCTTATTGAGCTTGTAATCTTTTTTTTAAGAGGTCGAGATAAGTGGATTGACTTGTAGAAAATCGATTCATTCATTACACATTGTTTTCGACCAGATAGGTGCGGTCTCTGCTGCTAAAGAGGCTCCCCCTTCCACTTGATTAAGGCTGGACATCTCACCTGGCCCTGTCAGTCTAGTACCTTTGCCAGGTAGCAGCACAAGTGCAGAATCTCTGCTGCTACTTCTGGAGTATCAACTGTGCATGCACCCCTCACCGCTTAAAAACGTTGACAGCCCCTCACTGCTCAAGAATAGTGTTGATCGCGAATATTTGTATTGTGAATTTTTATCGCGAATATTGGCACTTCGAGAATTTGCGACTATCTAGAATATAGTGCTATATGTTTGTAATAGCGAACATTCTAGATTTTTTTTCATCAGTACCCATGATCCCTGACTGCTTCTTGCTTGTGGGCCAATGAGAAGGCTGCAATATCTTTGACTTTAGGAGTAGTGTTGATCGCAAATTTTCATTGCAAATTTTCCCATTGCCAATTTTCCAATGAATGGAGATCACAAATTCTCGAATTTGCAAATATGTGAGGAATATTCACCCAAATATTTGTGAAATATCGCAAATTCGAATATTGCCCCTGCCTCTCATCACTGCTCAAGAACTCTGTTAGATGAACAAAATAATTTGTTCTAATTGATACATTCATCTCTAATGTAAGGGATTAGGTTGTGGGACGGTGGTCTCCTGGGGTAGACGTCTCTCTCTCTCTGTAGCAGGCACACAATAAAGTTTCAGTCCACACAACAGCTTTGTTGAAACTGACCATAGCCAGTTTTATTATCAGGGTAAAATAAAACAAACAAAAAGAAAACCTATGCCTGTCATGAGCCTCTCACTACTCAAAAACTATGTTTGACAGCCCCTCGCTGCTTCGGAACTCTGTTCGATGAACAAAGCAGGACGGTTGTTTTCTGGGGTAGACGTTTCTCTCTCACTCTGTAGCAGACACAAATAAAGTTGCAGTCCACAGGACAGTTTTGTTGAAACTGACCGCAGCCAGTTTTATTATCAGGGTAAAATAACAAAACAAACAAAAAGAAAACCTTTGACTATCTGACACAGGCTAAAGATAAATAATTCTTGACCGTCACGGCACCAAATAGAAAAATCTGAAAAAATGATAAGTTTAGTCAGTAAGTCATAGGTTCACAGCAGCCACTCTTTTCTCCAGGCTGGAGTGATAACTGAGAGCCCAAAATAATGAGTTGAGTTAGTGGAGTAGGACCTTGTCCTTCTCATCCCTAGTGTTGATCACGAATATTCGAATTTCAAATTTTTATCGCGAATATAGGTACTTCGAAAATTCGCGAAAATTTCAAATATAGTTATATATTCGTAATTTTGAATATTCAAATTTTTTTTTCCGATTTTTTTATTTTTTATTTTTTTTTATCAGTACACATGATCCCTTATGTCTGCTTCTAGCTTGTGGGCCAATAAGAAGGCTGCAATATACTTGACTTTAGGAGTAGTACTGTTTGCAAATTTTGCTCTATATTAGTTTTTTTTGAATATTCGCTATATTGCTATATATTCTTGTTTTAGAATATTACGAATATTCGAAAAAACAAAGTTATAGCAATATAGAGAATATTCGAAAAAAATCGAATAGAGCAATTTAGCTAATATATTGCTATAATCTTCTTTGTCTAATAGTTGTAAGTTGAAAAATTGACAATAAAAAATTTGAATCCGAAAATTCGAATTCCGAAAATTCGCATATTACACAATCATTACCTTTCCGATTTTTTGAGTAAAAAAAAATCGTGAATTTTCGAATTTGCAAATTTTCTACGAATATTCTACAAAATATTTGCGAAATATTGCGAATTCGAATATGACCCCTGCTGCTCATCACTACTCATCCCCAACTTCGGCAACTACCATGTTGCCTTAGAGAGAGGAGTTTATACAATTCGTCCACTCTTATCTGATCTCCAAACTGAAAGTGGTATCAATTTTGTCCTGGCAGCAAAACAACATAATATCACAAGACTGTAACTAAACTCTAAATGACTGTAATACACATCACAACCACTGGTGGTGAGTGCTCCACATTTAGCTATTGCTCAAGCTGATTTTTCTTCTGTTTAGAGAACAGAGAAGCTGGCCTCAGATATGAGATATTTATCGGCAGACCCAGCTAAATTTGGTGAGATCTATTGAGAATATTAAGTGTGCGAAAGGAACACTAAATCCAGAATCCAAACATCATGTGTGATACGTTCTGCTGAGCTGTGTATGTAATCCTATCATGTGTGATACTGTCTGCTGAGCTATGCATCTAATCCTATCATGTGTAATACTGCCTTCTGATCCGTGTATCTAATCCTATCATGTGTGATACTGTCTGCTGAGCCGCGTATCTAATCCTATCATGTGTGATAATGTCTGCTGAGACGTGTATCTAATCCTATCCTGTGTGATACTGTCTGCTTAGTTGTGTATCTAATCCTATCTCGTGTGATACTGTCTGCTGAGTTGTGTATCTAATTCTTTCATGTGTGATACTGTCTGCTAAGCTGTGTATCTAATTCTATCCTGTGTGATACTGTCTGCTAAGCTATGTATCTAAATCTTTCATGTGTGATACTGTCTGCTGAGCTGTGTATCTAATCCTAAGGGTTGGGAGTGGAACTGAGGGAGGTGGGAATTTTGTTAAACAGTGACTCATTTTAAATTCCCAGCTTTTCCTGTGTCTATCATTCTTCATATACCCTCTAGAGAGGAAGGCTTTATGTTAAAGAACAGATCTGTGCAGGAGGTCAGATGGAGGGAGAGATAAGAAGTGCCTTGCTTGGTGCAAAGGTTTGAGGGTGTTTTAAGCAGTGCAGGAAAATAGGGTCGATAGTTGTGGTAAGCAAAAATATTGTTTGCAGTGAATATTTCATTAGTTACAATTCTGATATGATTTGAATTTGTGCACTTAGGAAGTTTGCATTTTGGATGAAGACCAATGTCTCAGAAGAACTAATGCCTTACATTTACATTTTTAGGTGTGAACAATAATGGAGGGGCTGTATTTCCCTTAATCAGGGACCAATCAAAGAACAGCTGGATACAAAGGTGAATAGTCAGAGCAAACAAACAGGTAATAAAAACACAGGGAATGGAGACTGGAACGTTGACATAAGCAGTAGAGTTTAGGGGACACCTGGATGTTCGGGTTCGGCAGGTTCGGCCGAACTTGAAAAAAAAAGTTCGGGTTCGGGACCCGAACTTGACCCAAACTTGACCCCGAACACGAACCCCATTGAAGTCACTGGGGACCCGAACTTTTGGGCGCTAAAATGGCTCTAAAATAGTACTGGAAAGGGCTAGAGGGCTGCAAAAGGCATCAAAATGTGCTTAAGAGCATATCAACTGTTCTGCAAACAAATGTGGATAGGGAAATGACTTAAAATAACATAAAATACAGAAAATTAAAAAAATAACAAACAATCTGGATCTAGGAGTAGGAGGTTGAGGAGGTGGTGGATGGGTGGATGTGGCGGTGTAGGTTGATGTGACGATGTAGGTGGAAGCGGCGGTGAAGGAGGAATAGGTAGCCAACACTGATTTGTGTTATTTTTTATTTTTAAATTGGGGTATCCCCCAAAATATTGGGACATATAACAAAATAAAACAAAGAATAAGTGAACTTGAGTACAAGAATGGATGGTTGAGGCTGGTATAAATGTCTATTCTGCACAAGGTACGGACAAGTCCTGTGGGATCCATGCCTGGTTCATTTTAATAAACGTAAGCTTGTCCACTTTGGCTGCGGCCTGTGATAATGTTCTCTGCCATGCTAAACACACGTTCACACTATACACTGGCTGCAGGGCAGGTCAGCACCTCCAAGGCTGACAAAGCTTTTCCACATTTGGCCATGCTATCCCCGCCTTCTCAGGTGCTGGTGGTGCCCCAGCTGCGTTGGTGACCTCTTTCTCCTCCTCTGCCTTCGTCTTGTGCTTCCACTGTGCCCCCGCTGTCAGGTGGGAATACTATCATCAGCGTGCGCTTGTAGTCGCGCATCTTCCGATCAGTAACAGATGTTTTCACTAAATTTAGTTCCCTGTCAGCTATGCAGAGCAGGGGTTCATTCACAGCAAAAGGGGGTTCATGTCACCCAGCAATAGAACAGAGGATTTTGATAGATTTTGGCCCCAGTCACCCAGGCACAGCAGGGGTTCATTCACGGCAAAAGGGGGTTCATGTCACCCAGCAATATAACAGAGGATTTTGAGAGATTTAGGCCCCTGTCAGCAATGCAGAGCAGGGGTTCATTCACAGCAAAAGGGGGTTCATGTCACCCAGCAATAGAACAGAGGATTTTGATAGATTTTGGCCCCAGTCACCCAGGCACAGCAGGGGTTCATTCACGGCAAAAGGGGGTTCATGTCACCCAGCAATATAACAGAGGATTTTGAGAGATTTAGGCCCCTGTCAGCAATGCAGAGCATGGGTTCATTCACGGCAAAAGGGGGTTCATGTCACCCAGTAATAGAACAGAGGATTTTGAGAGATTTAGGCCCATGTCAGCAATGCAGAGCAGGGGTTCATTCACGGCAAAAGGGGGTTCATGTCACCCAGCAATACAACAGAGGATTTTGAGAGATTTAGGCCCCTGTTACCCAGGCACAGCAGGGGTTAATTCACGACAAAAGGGGGTTCATGTCACCCAGCAATAGAACAGAGGATTTTGAGAGATTTAGTCCCTTGTCAGCAATGCAGAGCAGGGGTTCATTCACGGCAAAAGGGGGTTCATGTCACCCAGCAATAGAACAAAGGATTTTGAGAGAATTAGGCTCCTGTCAGCAATGCAGAGCAGGGGTACATTCACGGAAAAAGGGGGTTCATGTCACCCAGCAATAGAACAGAGGATTTTGAGAGATTTAGGCTCCTGTCAGCAATGCAGAGCAGGAGTTCATTCACGGCAAAAGGGGGTTCATGTCACCCAGCAATAGAACAGAGGATTTTGAGAGATTTAGGCCCCTGTCACCCAGGCACAGCAGGGGTTCATTCACGGCAAAAGGGGTTCATGTCACCCAGCAATGCAACACAGGATTTTGAGAGATTTAGGCCCCTGTCACCCAGGCACAGCAGGGGTTCATTCACGGCAAAAGAGGGTTCATGTCACCCAGCAATAGAACATAGGATTTTGAGAGATTTAGGCCCCTGTCAGCAATGCAGAGCAGGGGTTCATTCACTGTAAAAGGGGGTTCATGTCACCCAGCAATACAACAGAGGATTTTGAGAGATTTAGGCCCCAGTCACCCAGGCACAGCAGGGGTTCATTCACGGCAAAAGGGGGTTCATGTCACCCAGCAATGCAACACAGGATTTTGAGAGATTTTAGGCCCCTGTCAGCAATGCAGAGCAGAGGTTCATTCACGGCAAAAGGGGGTTCATGTCACCCAGCAATAGAACAGAGGATTTTGAGAGATTTAGGCCCCTGTCACCCAGGCACAGCAGGGGTTCATTTACGGCAAAAGGGGGTTCATGTCACCCAGCAATAGAACAGGGCATTTTGAGAGATTTAGGCCCTTGTCAGCAATGCAGAGCATGGGTTCATTCACGACAAAAGGGGGTTCATGTCACCCAGCCAGCAATAGAACAGAGGATTTTGAGAGATTTAGGCCCCTGTCAGCAATGCAGAGCAGGGGTTCATTCACGGCAAAAGGGGGTTCATGTCACCCAGCAATAGAACAGAGGATTTTGAGAGATTTTGGCCCCTGTCAGCAATGCAGAATAGGGGATCATTCACGGCAAAAGGGGGTTCGTGTCACCCAGCAATACAACAGAGGATTTTTAGAGATTTAGGCCCCTGTCACCCAGGCACAACAGTGGTTTGTATACACCAAAAATTGTAAAATGTCACCCGACAATTAGAATAGGAATATTTTCAATTTAGGGCACTAAAATTGGCATTTATTTTTATTAAAATGGCTCTAAAATAGTCCTTGAAAAGGCTAGAGGGCTGTAAAAGGCAGTAAAACGTGCTTAAGAGCATGGTAACTCCTCTGCAAACAAATGTGGATAGGGAAATAACTCAAAATGAAATAAAATAACTAAAAATTACAAATTATTAACCTGCAACTCAGAGAAGGAGGTGGATATGGAGTCGGAGGTTGAGGAGGCGGTGAATGTGGTGTTGTACGTGGAGGCAGCAATGGAGGAGGAACAGGTAGCCAACAACGTTTTTTAATTTTTTTTTATTGGGGTAGGTAGCCCCCAAAATATTGGGACAAATAAAAAAAAAGAAAACAAAGAATCATTGCACTTGACTTGAGTACAAGAATGTATGTTTGATGGTGGTATAATTATCTATTCTGCACAAGGTACAGACAAGTCTTGTGGGATCCAAGCCTGGTTCATTTTAATGAACGTGAGCTTGTCTACGTTGGCCGTGGACAGGTGGCTGCGTCTGTCTGTAATGACGCCTCCTGCCGTGCTAAATACACGTTCAGAGAGTTCACTGGCTGCAGGGCAGGCCAGCACCTCCAAGGCATACAGGGAAAGCTCTGTCCATGTGGACAATTTGGAGACCCAGAAGTTGAATTAGGCAGAACCATCAGTCAGTACGTGTAGTCGTGTGCACAGGTACTGTTCCACCATGTTGCTGCCTCCTGCTAACACGCTCCATATCAGCAGTTAGGGCCGGTTGTTGCGGCGAGGTGTCAAAGCTTTTCCACATGTCGGCATTGCTAACCATGCCTTCTGAGGTGCTGGCGCTGACACAGCTGCGTTGGCGACCTCTTCCTCCTCCCCTGCCTTCGCCTTGTGCTTCCACTTGTCCCCCGGCTTCAGTCGGGAATGCTCTCAGGATCGCGTCTACCAGTGTGCGCCTGTTGTCGTGCATCTTCTGATCACGCTCCAGTGAGGGAATTAAGGACGGCACATTGTCTTTGTAACGGGGATCCAGCAGAGTTGCCACCCAGTAGTCAGCACACGTTGTAGTCAGCACACGTTAAAATGTGGGCAACTCTGCAGCCGTTGCGCAGGCACTGCAGCATGTAGTCGCTCACGTGTGCCAGGCTGCCCAGCGGTAAGGACAAGCTGTCCTCTGTGGGAGGCGTATAGTCTGCGTCCTCCGTATCCCCCCAGCCACGCACCAGTGATGGGCCCGAGCTG
This sequence comes from Bufo bufo, assembly GCF_905171765.1. Classification (NCBI taxonomy): domain Eukaryota; kingdom Metazoa; phylum Chordata; class Amphibia; order Anura; family Bufonidae; genus Bufo; species Bufo bufo. The sequence goes on from NC_053394.1 coordinate 91,650,901, forward strand.
CGTTAGATGCCACCCCGCTGTGAACATGCTTCATCCCCATCCTCCTCCTCCTCATCCTCCTCCTCCTCGTCCTCCAGTAGTGGGCCCTGGCTGGCCAAGTTTGTACCTGGCCTCTGCTGTTGCAAAAATACTCTTTCTGAGCCACTTCTAAAAGACTGGCCTGAAAGTGTTAGAGATGACCCCTCTTCCTCCTCCTCATCCTGGGCCACATCCTCTTCCATCAACGCCCTAAGTGTTTTCTCAAGGAGACATAGAAGTGGTATTGTTAGGCTGATAACGGTGTCATCGCCACTGGCCATGTTGGTGGAGTACTCGAAACAGCGCAACAGGGCACACAGGTCTCGCATGGAAGCCCAGTCATTTGTGGTGATGTGGTGCTGTTCCACAGTGCGACTCACCCGTGCGTGCTGCAGCTGAAACTCCACTATGGCCTGCTGCTGCTCGCACAGTCTCTCCAGCATGTGCAAGGTGGAGTTCCACCTGGTGGGCACGTCGCATATGAGGTGGTGAGCAGGGAAGGCCGAAGTCACGCTGTAGAGCAGACAGCCGAGCGGCGGCAGAATGAGAACGCCGGAAGCGCGCACATACAGCCCGCACTTTACGCAGCAGCTCTGACATGTCGGGGTAGTTGTGAATGAATTTCTGCACCACTAAATTCATTACATGCGCCAGGCAAGGGATGTGCGTCAAACCGGCTAGTCCCAGAGCTGCAATGAGATTTCGCCCATTATCGGACACCACCAGGCCGGGCTTGAGTTTCACTGGCAGCAACCACTCGTCGGTCTGTTGTTCTATACCCCGCCACAACTCCTGCGCGGTGTGGGGCCTGTCCCCCAAACACATCAGTTTCAGAACGGCCCCCCTGACGTTTACCCCTGGCTGTGCTGAAGTTTCTGGTGAAGGTCTGTCGCTGACCGGATGAGGAGGTGGTAGAAGAGGAGGAGGAAGCCGAGTAAGAAGAGGAGGCAACAGGAGGCAAAGAATAATGCCCTGCAATCCTTGGCGGTGGAAGGACGTGACCCAAACAGCTCTCCGCCTGGGGCCCAGCCGCCACTACATTTACCCAGTGTGCAGTTAGGGAGATATAGCGTCCCTGGCCGTGCTTACTGGTCCACGTATCTGTGGTTAGGTGGACCTTGCCACAAATGGCGTTGCGCAGTGCACACTTGATTTTATCCGATACTTGGTTGTGCAGGGAGGGCACAGCTTTTCTGGAGAAGTAGTGGCGGCTGGGAACGACGTACTGTGGGACAGCAAGCGACATGAGCTGTTTGAAGCTGTCCGTCTCCACCAGCCTGAATGACAGCATTTCAAAGGCCAGTAGTTTTGAAATGCTGGTATTCAGGGCCAGGGATCGAGGGTGGCTAGGTGGGAATTTACACTTTCTCTCAAAGGTTTGTGAGATGGAGAGCTGAACGCTTCCGTGTGACATGGTGGAGATGCTTGGTGACGGAGGTGGTGTTGTTGGTGGCACATCCTCTGTTTGCTGGGCGGCAGGTGCCAACGTTCCTCCAGAGGCGGAGGAAGAGGCCGAGGCAGCAGCAGAAGAGGGAACAGGAGGGGCCTGAGCCCTTTCTTAGTTTTGAAGGTGCTTACTCCACTGCAGCCCGTGTCTCGCATGTAGATGCCTGGTCATGCAGGTTGTGCTAAGGTTCACAACGTTAATGCCTCGCTTCAGGCTCTGATGGCACAGCGTGCAAACCACTCGGGTCTTGTCGTCAGCACATTGTGTGAAGAAGTGCCATGCCAGGAACTCCTTGATGCTGCCTTTGGTGTGCTCGGTCCCTGGTGGCGGTGGCCAGTAGCAGGCGAACTGTTTTGGCGACGGCTTCTCTGCTTTTGCACCCTGCTCCCGCTTTTGCTACGCTGTTGGCTCGGTCTCACCACTGCCTCTTCCTCCGAAATCTGAAAGCCAGTGGCACGACCTTTATTCCATGTGGGGTCTAGGACCTCATCTTCCCTTGCATCGTCTTCCACCCAGTCTTCCACCCTGACCTCCTTTTCGGTCTGCACACTGCAGAAAGACGACGCAGTTGGCACCTGTGTTTCGTCATCATCAGAGACGTGCTGAGGTGGTATTCCCATGTCCTCATCAGGAAACATAAGTGGTTGTGTGTCAGTGCATTCTATGTCTTCCACCCCTGGGGAAGGGCTAGGTGGATGCCCTTGGGAATCCCTGCCAGCAGAGTCTTCAAACAGCATAAGAGACTGCTGCATGACTTGAGGCTCAGACATGCATGGGGGTGATGTGACAGACTGATGGGCATGGGTTTCAGGTGCCACCTGTGCGCTTTCTGCAGAAGACTGGGTGGGAGATAATTTGAACGTGCTGGATCCACTGTCAGCCACCGAATTAACTAGCGCCTGTACTTGCTCAGGCCTTACCATTAATTAGAACGGCATTAGGCCCGACCAAATATCGCTGTAGATTCTGGCAGCTACTGGGACCTGAGGTAGTAGGTTCAGTAGGATGTGTAACTGTGGCAGAACGACCACGTACTCTCCCTGCACCAGAGGCTCCACCAACACCACCACCGCGACAATGACCGCGTCCCTTATTAGAAGTTTGCCTCATAGTTAGCGTTCACAAAGCAAAGTAAAAATTGGTTAAGTATGTTAAAAATAATTAACCGCCAATATAAACCCTGATGTAGGGTATTGCACTTAATTATTTTTTTTTAACTCTATATGACAGCGGTATTTGTGGCCTAAATTTGACTGTATTCGATTTAAGTTAAATCCAAAATGATCAGTATATGATCACACGGTTTATTTAAACCGCAGTAAACGAATGGCCGTATTTGTGGCCAAAATGTGACTGTATTCTATGTACGTTAAATTCAAAATGAGCAGTAGATGAACACATGGTTTATTTAAACTGCAGTAAACGAATGGCCATATTTGTGGCCTAAATGTGACTGTCACCTATGCACGTGTAATCAAAGATGACCAGTATATGAAAAAAATAATTTTTAAACACAGTCAGCAAAAAAGCTGTATTTCTGGACTAGCAGACATGCAGATAGATAGTGCTGGTGCACTATATAAAAAAAATATATATATTTTAAGCACAGTCAGCAAAAAAGCTGTATTTCTGGACTAGCAGACATGCAGATAGATAGTCCTGGTGCACTATCTGAAAAAAAAAATATTTTTAAGCACAGTCAGCAAAAAAGCTGTATTTCTGGACTAGCAGACATGCAGATAGATAATGCTGCACCAGCATGTCTGCATAAAATGGCTGCCGATTAGGTATTCATAGTGACAAACTGAAGTAAAAAAAAAAAAGCATTTTCAACAGAAGATGGCTCAGTGCAGGTTTAAAAAAACTGTGCACTGCACCCACAAAACACATTGGATTGAGATCGCTGAGTTATAAGGCAGTTCTTAGTATTTATCCCTGATCTGTCCCTGACAGCAGCAGCATCCTCTCCCTACACTAAGAATAGCAGAGTGACGTGCAGCGCTACATGACTCAGCCTTAGGCCTCATGCACACGACAGTGTTTTTTCACTGTCAGTGATTTGGCTTCAGTGGTCCATGTCCGATTTTGCTTCAGTTGTGTTTCCTTGTGTCTTCCTTTTTTTTGGCTGACAGGGGAAAAAAAAGGAAGGTTAATGAAAAGTGTCATTTTATTGCACCAAGGTCTTGTAGAAAAAAACGGACACGGACGCGAACACGGATGACATACCAGTCGTGCATCAGTTTTTTTTGACAGACCCATTGACTTGAATGGGTCCGTCCTCTGTTTTCCACTGACAAGAATAGGACAGGTTATATTTTTTTGACGGACTGGAATCACGGATCACGGACGCGGAGAAAAAACGGAGGACTATCAGTTTTTTTTCACAGCTCCATAGAAATGAATGGGACCTCCGCTAAACTGTGAAAAATGACGAACGGACGCAGATGCACACAACGGTCGTGTGCATGAGGCCTTATATAGAGGCTGGGTCACATGCTGCAGTTGGCCAATCACAGCCATGCCAATAGTAGGCATGGCTGTGATGGCTTCTAAAGGCACACAGTTAAACGCTTGTTGATTGGCTGCTTTTCAGCCTTTCAAAAAGCGCCATAAAAATTGCCGAACACAAACTTTTACGTAAATGTTCGGGTTCGGGTCCGGGTCCAAAAAAAGCTAAAGTTCGGTACGAACCCGAACTTTACAGTTCGGGTTCGCTCAACTCTAATAAGCAGTAAATATGAGGCCTGGACACTTAGATGATAGGAAAGTTGTGAGAAGCTATAATGCTGAATGGGGACATATCAGGGCCAAACACAGCCGATTTTCAGCCAAAGCCAGAAGTGGATGCAGCAGGAAGTAAAAGTATAAATCCTTCCTTTATATTTCTAATTCCTTTCCAATACATTTCTGACTTTGGCTAAAAATCCTGTAGGCAGGTCTGCTTCAAATCCTCATCCAAAAAACTCCATGTGAATTTAGCCTTATTCTTTTGGTCTGCATCTGATCCACATTTTTTGAGGAACCATTCAATTCAATGGGGGCAAAAAAGATGTGGACAACACCATGTGCTGCCTGCATCTGAATGTCTGTTCCGTGGCCCCGCCAAGAATATAGAACCTGTCCTATTCTTGTCTGTTTTGCAGAATGAATTCTCTATTGGCAATACAGAGTGGGCAATATATATTTATTGGCAATGCACGCAATACGGGGGGGGGGGGGGTCGAAGTAGGATTATATACTGGCACTACCGGTGGAAACAGAGGAGCATTATACACTGGAACTATTAAATATATATACAGACACAACAGCCAGGGCTTCCTACTGGCTGTTGTAATTTGATTCAAACAGCAGTTATTATACATCAGGAGGCAAAGAATAGTGACGGTAAGGAAATACAGTGAGGAGCAAATAGGAACCAGGCTCTAATCTGATCAATATGGCTCCCTTTCCACTGATGACACACTAGCATGTTCCATAAATGACTGTTGGGTATGGACCGCTATAGTGAATCTTTTTACCAGGTGAAAAAATGCCTAGCTACAGCTCTGTTGTCAGGTGGTTACCAAGGAATCTTAAAACACACAGTAGATTTTAATCAAACTATCTTCTTGTATATAGCTGGGAAGAAATCTGTAATGATGACAGATGCATAAAGCATAGACATAACCAGAATTAACAGAAAATAAGCTGAAAAAGAACTGTACTATCTTTTGAATAATTGCAATACCAAATGACTTGTTTTGTTGTCTATTTCTCAGTCTATTGTACATCCTATAAATCTCAAATACTAATGGTCAGTCAGTTCTAGAAAATAGCCTCAAGCTTAGGGCTTGTTCACACGACTGTTGCCCCTCCGTTGCCGTATCGCGGCCCGCATACGGTGGGTCCGCAATACACGGGGCACCGGCCGTGGGCATTCCGCATCATGGATGCGGACCCATTCACTTGAATGGGTCCGCAAATCCAGAGATGCGGTGCGGAACGGAACCGTGGAACGGAATCCTATGGAAGCACTACGGAGTGCTTCCATGGGTTCCGTTCCGTGCCTCCGCTCCGCAAACAGATAGAACTTGCTCTATCTTTTTGAGGAACGGACGGATTGCAGATTGAATGGGGTCGCGATCTGCATGCGACAGCCCCACGGCCGGTGCCCGTGCATTGCGGACCGCAATTTGCGGTCCACAGCACAGGCACGGAGGGGCAACGGTGGTGTGAACAAACCCTATATATATATATTACAAATATGTAATTTAAGTACAGAATACAATAGTATACCTCTCAACTTTTCCTAAGTCTTTACTTCAGTCTCCATGCCCCTACTGCGCTCTATTGCTTACATCCCAAACTTATGGGTTGTGGGTGTAGATGAGCTGCGGCCGCAACACTTCCCATAGTGCTGTGTACTGCAAGATCAGCTAGAAACTTAAACACCTATTACACCTATCCCTGGGACAAAAACTCCATCTACAACGCGCTCCATTGTCCCCCTTGTTGACTCTTACCAATGTTTTCTTCCCACACAGCTTCACTATGACCAGCAGTGGATTCAACCTACCCTGCTTGTGGATTGAGAGCATGAACCAGCCCATTCCAAGATCACATGAGGCTGACATCATGACTAGTGTTGATCACGAATATTCGAATTTTGATTTTTTATCGCGAATATAGGTACTTCGTAAATTTGCGAATATTTCGAATATAGTGATATATATTCGTAATTTTGAATGTTATTTATTTTTTTAAATCAGTACACATGATCCCTCCCTGCTTCTAGCTTGTGGGCCAATGAGAAGGCTGCAGTATATTTGACTTTAGGAGTAGTGTTGTTTGCGAATTTTTGTAATACGATTTTTTTATTGCAAATTTTTCAAATTACAACTATTAGACAAAGAAGATTATAGCACTGTATTAGCTAAATTGCTCTATATTAATTTTTTTTTAAATATTCGCTATATTGCTATAACTTTGTTTTTTCGAATATTCGTAATATTCTAAAACAAGAATATATAGCAATATAGCGAATATTCGAAAAAAAACGAATATAGAGCAATTTAGCTAATACAGTGCTATAATCTTCTTTGTCTAATAGTTGTAATTTTTTTCTCATCTGAAGTTCAAAAAATTACAACTATTAGACAATAGTAGACACAATCATTATCTTGCCGATTTTTCGAGTAAAAAAAAATCGTTGAATATAGCGAATATTCGAATATGCAAATATTCGACGAATATTCTACAAAATATTCGCGAAATATCGCGAATTCGAATATGACCCCTGCCGCTCATCACTAATCATGACCTTTTGGATGGGGATTCTGACATAGGGGATCATGGGAATGGTCGTGATGTCAGAGGAAATACAGTCTCCATAGAGGGTGCAGTCATGTGACCACTCTCCTGATCTCCAAAGTGAGACAGAAAAAGTTACATTTGTAAGTTACAGGGAATGCCAGGGAAATCACAGGGAAAGGGAACAATTTATTCCAGGATGACCCCTTTAATTTAAGGCACTATTTATACAATTGCGACCATTATGAAATACATTGCTCCATCCAGGACCATATTGTGTGCCATATAGCATTGCACAGTGCTCACTATTACGTATATATATTTGGCAAATTTTCGATCTGAGAAGCAATGGAGCAAACAATGTATACTGCCATATGAAAACAAATTGGTAATCATGTATTCCTAGAGATATGTTAATCCCACATAAGGATCTCTTTATCCCACCATCCCAGAAGTATAACTGCACGAGGCTTTAATTAGGTAACAGTTCTGGTTGTTTTGGAAGAAATTCTGTGTTGTGAAATGTTTATTTGAATACAAATCCAATTAGATTTAGATTTATCTTGTTATATATGTGATTTATTATCTACTCTTGTCTTCCTAAAAAAGTCTGTTAACGTGAGTCAAAAATTATTCCTAAGCAAAACATATTTTTGGCTGGTCATAATAAAACGCACAGACCTTTCAGATTAGGCACACTAAATTGCCTTGCAGGTGCTTAATCAACATGACCAATTTAGGGCAATTATAGCAATGTATATAAACAACCCCTACGAGCACATATTACTATAGAGTTGGCCAGAAATCATTTCAAAAACTAGATGTCTGCCTGATGTTCATAATACTTACATATTCATAGAGTATAATTAACACATTATGATTGGAAAAACCTTTCCAAAAAAGACTGCTTTATTATAGATTTTGAATTTGTGTCTGGAGTAAATATAGTTCATGCACAACTCAGGTGACTTAAAGGGACTGTGTCATCAGAAAATTGCCTATTATTTAAATCATGTTTTTATGTTTAACACATTTTTTAAGAATTTTTGGGGATGTTATTTAGAATTTACCATGTCAATATCTGTGTCAATGACCCATGTTGCTGCCGTAAAGCATTTTTTTTTTATGCTTTGTAAATACCGTTAAGCTCAGGCAAGATGGCCGCCCCATAATCATGTTCAGAAGTTAGAATTTAAAAAATCTGTAATAGGAAAATAAAAACAGATTAGAGAAAAGAGGATAACATTTTTGGTGATACATTTCCTTGAAGTGTATATGAAACCATTGGTGATATAACAGTTTAGTCTTATGGACCAGTAACATTTTCTCCCCTCTATGTTCCAGTGTTTTTTTTCTTCCAGTTAGCTGTATGAGACTTTAAATTTGGCATGACAAATTATATTTTTTAGGAACTATTTTGGCATACATATAATGTGTTACATACTGTAATTTTATGAATTTTGTTTGGGGTAGATAAAAAGAAAAACAATTTTTAAAGTAGTCACTGTGGTATCAATAGCATGGTAACTTTACTCTGTGGGTCAGTACAATTGACTACACAACATTTATATAGTTTTTTGTCATGTTATATTACTCTCACAATAAAAGTGTTTGTTTTAAGTTAATGCAATCTAAAAATACCTATAAAATGTATATGTTTCTGACAGTGTAACTGTGTGAGGTTTATTTTTGTAGGACAAGGTTTAGTTTAGATTGGTACTATTTTTTTATGCTTTTTATTTTTTGGTAGGTTGTCCCATCTTACCATTGCTATGGGAAATAGCCCGTAGTAGGCAGTGCTCCTCTGGTTCCGTAACTCCAATTGTAGTAAATGGGAACTACTCAGACAGCATAGCAGAACAACCTACGCTTCTTCCGTAACTTGAGGACAGCAAGATGGGACAACCCCTTTAATAGAAAACAGCAATTCTGGTGGGTTTTTTTTTTGCTTTGTTTTTTTACTGTGTTTTATGTGACCTTTAAATAATGTAATAAGTTTATAGTATGGGTGGTTACAGATACTGGCAAAGTTTATACAGGTAAAAAGAGTGTGTAGTTTGGTGAATGGCTTAACACAATGTGTTAGTTAACACCAATGGTTTGTTCAGAATTTGAGCTTTGTGGTGTTTTTTTTTTTTTTTTTTAAAAGCCTGTCACTTTTAAAATAAAATGTTGACAAAAATTATGCAAAAGCATGATGTGTGAATATGTGTTACTAAAACAGATCTATAACCACCAAGCCAGGAAAAATACCCTACACCTATTTCAGTGCTGCCCCCTGTGCCATGCAGCCCTATGCAAAAGCCCAGTTTGTTATACTGGTTTGCTTTGTAAAAAAAATTGCAAACTTATGGATTGCTTAGGCTACTTTCACACCTGCGTTAGGTGCGGATCAATCTGGTATCTGCACAGACGGATCCGCACCTATAAATGCAAATGCTGGTATCCGTTCAGTACGGATCCGCCTGCATAACTTAGTAATAAAAAAATCTAAGTCTAAGTGTAAGTCAAACGGATCCATCCGTCCTGACTTACATTGAAAGTCAATGGGGGATGGATCCGTTTACAATTGCACCATATTTGTGCCCATGTAAATGGATCCGTCCCCATTGACTTACATTGTAAGTCAGGACGGATCCGCTTGGCTCCGCACCCCGGCGTTTTGGTGTCCGCCTTCAGAGTGGAATGGAGGCGGAACGGAGCTAAACTGATGCATTCTGAACGGATCCACATCCATTCAGAATGCATTGGGGCGAAACTGATCCGTTTGGGGCTGCTTGTGAGAGCCTTAAAACGGATCTCAATGGCGGACCCAGAAACGGCAGTGTAAAAGTAGCCTTACGGTGAGAGTCAGTGAGCAAAAACCTATTTTCTGACTGTCAGAAATATTTTCTATATGTAAATAAAAAGAAAGACATATATTAGATATTCATCTTTAGTGATGATCATTCATGGGGAATAATCACTAACCTCCTTACTTAGAGGACATCAGTAATCATAAAATGATTCCCTTTCTCCTTCCATTGCAAACAAAGGGTTACAACCTCCCCCACCCACTGGGCATTGGGAATATAACCTAATGCTAAATATATAAGGACATGAAATGTCCCTTTAAAAAATAAGTACTGGAAACTGTAAGTAAGGATCCAGTGCTTTAAAGTGCCTGTGTCCCTTATTGACCCTCCATAAGATGGTGAATTCTGGCATATCACTCCAATGAGCCTCTTGTCTTAAAGGATAATACAGACATTACTAGTCATAAATAGCTGGTAAATATATAATTCATCTGAACCCAAAGATAATAGCATATCAAATGACCCATCAATGTCTAGATAGACACCTGCACTGAAATTAAGCAGACACTATGCTTTGTGCCAGTAATCCCTACACCACTGATTTCCTAGCTGTGAGCTGCAAGATATTCATTTTTCCGAGAAAAACAATAAAAGCTCTCTGTTCAGGCTCCGCCAGCCTCCATTACCTTAGCACATGTTGATAATCATTGGAGATGATCCTTGAATGTGTCTTGCTTACAGTTATTGAATACATTTACCATTGTATAAATCTTGTAATGAACTGGATAATACATGGTAAACACAAACGTGTCAGTAATAGATGACTACACATGAATAGCAGTTTTATTGATTTTTCCACATTATTAAAGGAATATCTCCAATATTATTTGTAGGGATAAGAGAATCGTATGGAGACCCATCTCTGTACAGCATTAAAATGTATGGGCTCCAGTGAGTTGAAATTAGAATAGCTTTGGCATCATTTTTAAACTTTAAAACCATTTTAAATCAGGAATCCGAAGTCGACTTCGGTAATTGCAGGTACCTCGGTACCAAAGCCAACTTCGTATCCAAGTTTTTCAAGTTGAAAAATCTAATCCCGAAGTTAAATTTCTTAATAGAGATGTCGCGAACACAAAATTTTCCATTCGCGGACGTCGAACGCGAATTTCCGCAAATGTTAGCGAAAGGGAAAACCGGGCGAACCCCCATAGACTTCAATAGGCAGGCGAATTTTAAAACCTACAGGGACTCTTTCTGGCCACAATAGTAAAGGAAAAGTGGTTTCAAGGGGACTAACACCTAGATTGTGGCATGCCGGAGGGGATCCATGGCAAAACTCCCATGGAAAATTATGTGGTTGACGCACAGTCGGGTTTTAATCCATAAAGGGCATAAATCACCAAACATTCCTAAATTGTTTGGAATAACGTGCTTTAAAACATCCAGTGTGTGTATACGATCAGGTATGATGTTGTATCGATCAGGTAGTTCAAGGGTTACGCCCGCTTCACAGTTACAGACCAAACTCTGACAGACCAAACTCCCCATTTAACGCACTGCAAACAACCGCAAACAGTCCATTTGCACAACCGCAAACACCGCACTTGCCATGTCCCGTTCCTTGTCCTCACTGACATCATTGAAGGTCTATTCCTCCACCCAGACACGTACAACACCAAGGGTCCCCGAAAGGTGACAACGAGCCCCCTGGGACGCCTGCTGTGGTTGGTCTTCCACCTCCTCAAAGCCACCTTCCTCCTCTGACTCCTCTTCTTCAGACTCCTCTCTCTGCGTTGCCGCAGGTCCATCAATCGACGATGACAAGGCTGCTTCTGGTGGTGATGGTGACCACAACTCTTCCTCTTCATGCTCATCTACGGCCTGATCCAGCACTCTTCGCAGGGCACGCTCCAGAAAAAACGCATATGGGATGAGGTCGATGATGTTGCCTTGGGTTTGACTGACCGGGTTTGTCACCTCCGCAAAAGGATGCATGAGCCTACAGCCATTGTGCATGTTCAGTAACGCAGCCAAAAAATACCCAGCTCCGCAGAGGCTGTCCTCTTTTTTTTTAATTAAAAAAATCTGTTCTTACCAGTTTAATCTCTGTTTTGTCCCCTATCAGGGGCCGGTGTATGGAATAGATTTTAGGAACCGGGAGATGGAAAAAAATGGTTGGTCGGTCCTCTTACTTCCAATATGGGGCACTGCGCGTGCGCCGTGCAATGTACTGTGCCACCCTATATGAGTGGTGTGTTAAGTAGTACTATTCCTATCATTTTAATCCCTGTTACGTCCCCTATCAGGGGACATGTATCGAATCGATTTTAGACAACCGCAAAGAGTTGTCAATAGTTGACACACTCATGACATAACTTTTATTCCTCTATGCGTCAATCTTGGTGTAGTGATGACTGTGCTCGTGCGCACGTTTGGGAGATTGCAGGCGATAGCGGTTTTTCAAAGCCTATGGTCGTGCTGAGGTAGTTCAGTGTCAGTTAAGTGACCCAGAAAACAATGATTCTGCAGTGTGGGCCCATTGTTGGCCTAGTAGACTTTAATGATCATCTTAGATGATCACAAAGAAAATTAATGTTTCTTCTATGCAAAATTTTTCAGCCGATCGCTTTTGGTCTGTTCACAATGAAGCAACGACATTATCATCTGGGGTGTGCCAACATTGCCATTGCCAACACACTCATAGAGGTGATCGCTTCATTGTGATACGCAAGCCCCTTTACCACAACAAGGTAACGATCACGAAGGGGAATTGACACATGTATGTGCCTTTTTTTTTTTTTTTTTTTTTGCAGCCACAGTGCAGCACCAGAGGCCAGAACAATTAGGCATGTACACATGCCTGAAAAATTAGGTATTGTTGCAGCCGCTGCTGTAGAAGCAGCCGGAAAAATTGATGTTTTCCAGGCAGAAAGTGCACTAAAACATTGCGGCTTGAACCCTAGTTGGTGGCGGAGAAGTCACACAAGTCATCCGGCAAGCAGAGATTAAATACAGCAGCGTGTGGACCATTTTTAGCCCAAGGCATCTCATCAGGCCTTTTTTAGTCAAATGCATCCCCCACTGTCAGTCCCTTCGGGATCCATGCCTCATTCATCTTAATAAAGGTGAAGTAATCTAGACTTTTTTGACCTGGACGACTTCTCTTCTCAGTGACAAAACCTCCTGCTGCGTTGAAGGTCCTTTCTGACATGACACTTGAAGAGGGGCAGGCCAGAAGTTCCATCGCAAATTGGGATAGCTCAGGCCACAGGTCAAGCCTGCACACCCAGTAGTCAAGGGGTTCATCGCTCCTCAGAGTGTTGATATCTGCAGTTAAGGCAAGGTAGTCTGCTACCTGTCGGTCGAGTCGTTCTCTGAGGGTGGACCCCGAAGGGCTGTGGCGATGCGTAGGACTTAAAAAGCTCTGCATGTCCTCCATCTACAACACGTCTGTAAAGCGTCCTGTCCTTGCCGACGTAGTCGTGGTAGAAGGATGATTACTTTCACCTCTTCCCCTGTTAGATTCCCTTTGTGCTGTGACATCACCCTTACACGCTGTGTAAAGCATACTTTTTAACTTGTTTTGGAACTGCTGCATCCTTTCCGACTTCCGGTAATTCGGTAACATTTCAGGCACTTTCTGCTTATACCGGGGGTCTAGTAGCGTGGCCACCCAGTACAGGTCGTTCTCCTTCAGCCTTTTTATACGAGGGTCCCTCAACAGGCACGAGAGCATGAAAGACCCCATTTGCACAAGGTTGGATGCCGAGCTACTCATGTCCCGTTCCTTGTCCTCACTGATCTCACTAAAGGTCTGTTCTTCCCCCCAGCCACATACAACACCACGGGTACCAGATAGGTGACAACGAGCACCCTGGGATGCCTGCTGTGGTTGGTTTTCTTCCTCCTCAAAGCCACATTCCTCCTCTGACTCCTCTTCCTCAGACTCCTCTTCCAGCGTTGCCGCAGGTCCAGCAAGCGATGCTAATAAGGCTGTTTCTGGTGGTGATGGTGACCACAACTCTTCCTCTTCCTCTTCACGCTCATCTACGGCCTGATCCAGCACTCTTTGCAGGGCACGCTTCAGGAAGAAAACAAATGGGATGATGTCGCTGATGGTGCCTTCGGTGCGACTGACTAGGTTTGTCACCTCCTTAAAAGGACACATGAGCCTACAGGCATTGCGCATGAGCGTCCAGTAACGTGGCAAAAAAACTACCCAGCTCCGCAGAGGCTGTCCTAGCACCCCGGTCATACAAATACTCGTTGACGGCTTTTTCTTGTTTGAGCAGGCAGTCGAACATTAGGAGTGTTGAATTTCAACGTCTCGGGCTGTCGCAAATCAAGCTCCTCACTGGCATGTTGTTTCGCCGCTGAATATCGGAAAAGTGTGCCATGGCCATGTAGGAACACCTGAAATGGCCACACACCTTCCTGGCCTGCTTGAGGACGTCCTGTAAGCCTGGGAACTTATGCACAAAGCGTTGTACGATCAGATACAACACATGTGCCATGCACGGCACATGTGTCAACTTGCCCAAATTCAATGCCGCCAACAAATTGCTTCCGTTGTCACACACCACTTTGCCGATCTCCAGTTGGTGCAGGGTCAGCCACTGATCCACCTGTGCGTTCAGGGCGCACAGGAGTGCTGGTCCAATGGGACTCTCTGCTTTCAGGCAAGTCAACCCCAAGACGGCGTGACACTGTCGTATCCGGGATGTGGAATAGCCCCTGGGGAGCTGGGGGGGTGCAGTTGATGTGGAACAAGACGCAGCAGCAGAAGAGGACTCAGCCGAGGAGGTTAGCGAAGAGGATGGAGTAGGAGGAGTAGAGGAGGTGGCAGCAGGCCTGCCTGCAAGTCGTGGCCGTGTCACCAACTCCTCTGCAGCCGTCAGCAGGTTTACCCAATGCGCAGTGTACGTGATATACCTGCCCTGACCGTGCTTTGCAGACCAGGTATCAGTTGTCAGATGGACCCTTGCCCCAACACTGTGTGCCAGACATGCCATGACTTCCTTTTCCACAATAGAGTACAGGTTGGGGATTGCCTTTTGTGAAAAAAAAATTCGGCCGGGTACCTTCCACTGCGGTGTCCCAATAGCTACAAATTTTTTGAAGGCCTCAGACTCCACCAGCTTGTATGGTAAAAGCTGGCAGGCTAAGAGTTCCGACAAGCCAGCTGTCAGATGCCGGGCAAGGGGGTGACTCTGTGACATTGGCTTCTTACGCTCAAACATTTCCTTGACAGACACCTGACTGTGGGCAGATGAGCAGGAACTGCTGAAGGTGAGAGGCGGGGTGGCCGGTGGTTGAGAGGGGGCAAGGAGGACAGCAGTGGTTGACGTGGCTGAAGATGCTGTACCAGGAGGAGGATGGTGGCTTTGAGTTTCTGTGCTGCTTGTACTCATTATGTGTTGATCCCATAGGCGTTTGTAATGTGAGATCATGTGCCTTCGCAAAGCAGTTGTACCTAGGTGGGTGTTGGACTTCCCACGACTCAGTTTCTTTTGGCACAGGTTGCAAATGGCATCGCTGTTATCAGAGGCAGACACACAAAAAAAATTCCACACTGCTGAGCTTTGCAATGACGGCATTCTGGTGGTGGCAACAGCATGCGTTAATTGGAATGCTGTCTGGCTGACCCCGTGTGCCGATACATGCTGTCTGACTGTGCCACTAGCTGCTTGCGACGACCTCCCCCTGCTTCCAACTCGTCTCCTCCTCCTCTCTGTCTCCCCATCTGAACTTCCCCCCTCCTTTCCCCATCTTCTCTTCGAGCACCCAAGTGACATCCACGGACATATCGTCATCATCAACCGCTTCACTTGTATCTGACAACTCAGCAAAGGAAGCAGCAGCGGGTACAACATCATCATCATCACACCGTACGTCCATGTGTGTAATGCTGCCTGACTGAGACATATCCCTGTTATCTACATCCTCTGGCAATAATGGTTGCGCATCACTCATTTCTTCCAACTGATGTGTAAATAACTCCTCTGACAGATCAAGTGAAGCGGCTGTGATGCTGGTGTTGGTGGTGGCGGCAGGCGGGTGAGTGGTAACTTAAGAGGTGCCCGAAGCTGAGCTGCATCAAGGTTCCGAGCGGAAGCTGTAGAAGATTGGGTGTCCTGTGCTAGCCAGTCAACTATGTCCTCAGAACTTTTCGAGTTCAGGGTACGTGGCCTCTGAACACTGGGCATTATTCTAGGGCCAAAGGGAATCACAGCACCATGACCACGACGGCCCCTGCGGGGTGGCCTGCCTCTACTTGTCATTATTTTTTTGATTAGTGGTACTATGCGTGCAAGGTACTGTGCCACCCGATATGAGTGGTGGGCAGTGGGCACAGTACAGTCTGTGGGCCTGACACACACTCGCAGGCAACTGCAATTATATTACAGAGAAAAAATTGTATTCCTTTTTTATCTGCAAGCTACTGTGCCACCAGATATGAGTGGTGGGCACTGGCAGTGGGCACAGTACACTCTGTGGGCTTGACACACACTGGCAGGCAACTGCAATTATATTACAGAGAAAAAATTGTATTCCTTTTTTATCTGGAAGCTACTGTGCCACCAGATATGAGTGGTGGGCAGTGGGCACAGTACAGTCTGTGGGCCTGACACACACTCGCAGGCAACTGTAATTATATTACAGAGAAAAAATTGTATTCCATTTTTATCTGCAAGCTACTGTGCCACCAGATATGAGTGGTGGGCACTATCAGTGGGCACAGTACACTCTGTGGGCCTGACACACACTGGCAGGCAACTGCATTTATATTACAGAGAAAAAATTGTATTCCTTTTTTATCTGCAAGCTACTGTGCCACCAGATATGAGTGGTGGGCACTGGCAGTGGGCACAGTACAGTCTGTGGGCCTGACACACACTGGCAGGCAACTGCAATTATATTACAGAGAAAAAATTGTAATCCTTTTTTATCTGCAAGCTACTGTGCCACCAGATATGAGTGGTGGGCACTGGCAGTGGGCACAGTACACTCTGTGGGCCTGACACACACTGGCAGGCAACTGCAATTATATTACAGAGAAAAAATTGTATGCCTTTTTTATCTGCAAGCTACTGTGCCACCAGATATGAGTGGTGGGCACTGGCAGTGGGCACAGTACAGTCTGTGGGCCTGACACACACTGGCAGGCAACTGCAATTATATTACAGAGAAAAAATTGTAATCCTTTTTTATCTGCAAGCTACTGTGCCACCAGATATGAGCTGTGGGCACTGGCAGTGGGCACAGTACACTCTGTGGGCCTGACACACACTGGCAGGCAACTGCAATTATATTACAGAGAAAAAATTGTAATCCTTTTTTATCTGCAAGCTACTGTGCCACCAGATATGACACACTAGCAGGCAACTGCAATTATATTACAGAGAAAAAAAAAAAAGCAGACTGATATACTATCCCTAAAAAGGGCTTTTTGGGGTGCTGTCAGGACGCTATCCTTACAGCAGATCAGATGAGTCTTTGAGGATTGGAGTGGACACAGAACACTGGCCTAGCTAATGATTTCCCTATTAAATCAGCAGCAGCTGCACTCTCCCTCCTCTCACTAACACTGCAGCTTCCGAATGAATCTAAGATGGATGCTGTCCTTGCTTTTTGATAGGAGGTGGGAGGGTCCGGGAGAGAGGGTATGCTGCTGATTGGCTGGAATGTGTCTGCTGACTGTGAGGTACAGGGTCAAAGTTTGCTCAATGATGACGTATAGGGGGCGGACCGAACATCGCATATGTTCGCCCGCCGCGGCAAACGCGAACAAGCGATGTTCGCCGGGAACAGTTCGCCGGCGAATAGTTCGGGACATCTCTATTTCTTAAAGGCATTGTCTTGTAAATTTTGACCTTATCGGCATAAGGGCATGTTCACATTTGCTCCATTCACATAAAGGCAGGTTCACATTTCCAGTGGAGGCTGCATTCGGGATCTCCATTGCAGATTCCGCCAAAAAGAGCTGACAAAAAAAGTCATGCATGCAGGACTTTTTTTCTGCCAAAAAGGAGGGTATCTAAATGGACCCAATTATAGTCAATGGGGCCTGTTTGGCTACATTTGTGACAGTTATGTGCTGGATATGGCAGAACAACAGAAATAACTAGCACTTATCTGAACATGCCATAATAAAGTTTTTTCTACATGGCAGCCCTCCACCCATGAGGCAGAACAGCAACCAGATCAGTTAGGGTAGCTACTGCTCTTGAGGGATTGAACTATCCATGTATTACTTGATTTACCATTGATTTAAAAATACATATTCTTACATTTCTCCCGTAGCTTCCCTTGGGATCATTCAAAGACGAACTCTCTACAATCAGTTGACACAACAGTTCCTGTTTGTTCTGTTTGTTTAGAAACTTTTAAATTAAAATAAATACTTTGTAATTTATTTTTGTACATAATACTTTAGTATTTAGTATAATTTGTACCAATATTCTATTAGCATATTCTGTTTCCTACTCCATGAGTACATGCCTATGTAAAATTAAGGCTACTTTCACACTTGCGTTCGGGGTTCCGCTTGAGAGCTCCGTTTGAAGGCTCTCACAAGCGGCCCCGAACGCATCCGTCCAGCCCCAATGCATTCTGAGTGGATGCGGATCCGCTCACAATGCCTCAGTCTGGCTGCGCTTGGCCTCCGTTCCGCTCAGCAGGAGGACACCCGAACGCAGCTTGCAGCGTTCGGGTGTCCGCCTGGCCGTGCGGAGCCAAACGGATCCGTCCAGACTTACAATGTAAGTCAATGGGGACGGATCCGTTTGAAGATGACACAATATGGTGCAATTTCAAACTGATCTGTCCCCATTGACTTTCAATGCAAAGTCTGGACGGATCCGTCTAACTTTCACACTTAGTTTTTTTTGTGAAATATAATGCAGACGGATCCGTTCTGAACGGATACCATCGTTTGCATTATAGGAGCTGATCCGTCTGTGCAGACACCAGACGGATCCGCTCCGAAACGCCAGTGTGAAAGTAGCCTAACACATGTCTTTTAAACATTATGATCACATATAGTGCCTACACTTATATTCTCAAATATTCTTTGACAATGTTGCTATTAGAAGGTCTTGCATGCTGGAGAGTCAACAAGAAGGCAATAATCAGCATGGTGGCTCAGTGGTTAGCATTGGTGTCTTGCAGCCTGGAGTCCTAGGTTTGAATCTGACTAAGGACAACTCCTAATAGAGTTTATATGTTCCTCCTGCACTCAGAAAGACGTACTAGTAGGGAACTTAAAGTGTGTGCTCCATCGGAGACAGCAAGTGAAGAGAATCTCTTTAAAGCCCCGCAATAACTTGTTAGAGCTATATAAGGGAGTAAAATAAGTAAACTGTAATGAGTGCATGCGTCAAAGAGTTAAATGACACATTCAGATTTATCACATTTTCATAAGTCTCCTGTAAAGATGTAAAGCAACCATATGGAAGAAATAAGTTTTATTTTCTTCCTTCCTTGCATACAAAAGCAGAATCAAGTTTTAATAAAGTGATTAGAGATGAGTGAATTTTTCAAAAATACAATTCGGCCGGTTTGCAGAATATTTCGGAAAAATTTGCTTTGATCCGAATTTATTTGCGGCATTATGCTTTAAAAATCGGCTATTTCCGGGTTGAAGAAAGCCTTTATAAGGTTGTAGAACACTGTGCCTTGCAGTAACACTCATAGGGAGTCTGCTATGGCAGTGAAAAAATACTGAGTCAGTATGACAAGCACATGACAGGTGTCACTCTTAGAATCACTGCATACTTCACTTATTTGGGCAGTCACGGGGCAAAAACTGACAAAATAACTCAAGAATCAACTCAGCCTTACAGGTAGATGTTAGCGTCAAGAAGAAGTGCAGTACTTTTACACCGTCGTCAGCTGAATCCACATAGATGTTTACGGAACCTGTTCTATTAAACGCTTATACAATTAGAGCCCCCCGACAGAGTGGAGAGGGGGTCAGCAGTAAGTTTGTGCTGGATATGGCAGAACAACAGAAATAACTAGCACTTATCTGAACATGCCATAATAAAGTTTTTTCTACATGGCAGCCCTCCACCCATGAGGCAGAACAGCAACCAGATCAGTTAGGGTAGCTACTGCTCTTGAGGGATTGAACTATCCATGTATTACTTGATTTACCATTGATTTAAAAATACATATTCTTACATTTCTCCCGTAGCTTCCCTTGGGATCATTCAAAGACGAACTCTCTACAATCAGTTGACACAACAGTTCCTGTTTGTTCTGTTTGTTTAGAAACTTTTAAATTAAAATAAATACTTTGTAATTTATTTTTGTACATAATACTTTAGTATTTAGTATAATTTGTACCAATATTCTATTAGCATATTCTGTTTCCTACTCCATGAGTACATGCCTATGTAAAATTAAGGCTACTTTCACACTTGCGTTCGGGGTTCCGCTTGAGAGCTCCGTTTGAAGGCTCTCACAAGCGGCCCCGAACGCATCCGTCCAGCCCCAATGCATTCTGAGTGGATGCGGATCCGCTCACAATGCCTCAGTCTGGCTGCGCTTGGCCTCCGTTCCGCTCAGCAGGAGGACACCCGAACGCAGCTTGCAGCGTTCGGGTGTCCGCCTGGCCGTGCGGAGCCAAACGGATCCGTCCAGACTTACAATGTAAGTCAATGGGGACGGATCCGTTTGAAGATGACACAATATGGTGCAATTTCAAACTGATCTGTCCCCATTGACTTTCAATGCAAAGTCTGGACGGATCCGTCTAACTTTCACACTTAGTTTTTTTTGTGAAATATAATGCAGACGGATCCGTTCTGAACGGATACCATCGTTTGCATTATAGGAGCTGATCCGTCTGTGCAGACACCAGACGGATCCGCTCCGAAACGCCAGTGTGAAAGTAGCCTAACACATGTCTTTTAAACATTATGATCACATATAGTGCCTACACTTATATTCTCAAATATTCTTTGACAATGTTGCTATTAGAAGGTCTTGCATGCTGGAGAGTCAACAAGAAGGCAATAATCAGCATGGTGGCTCAGTGGTTAGCATTGGTGTCTTGCAGCCTGGAGTCCTAGGTTTGAATCTGACTAAGGACAACTCCTAATAGAGTTTATATGTTCCTCCTGCACTCAGAAAGACGTACTAGTAGGGAACTTAAAGTGTGTGCTCCATCGGAGACAGCAAGTGAAGAGAATCTCTTTAAAGCCCCGCAATAACTTGTTAGAGCTATATAAGGGAGTAAAATAAGTAAACTGTAATGAGTGCATGCGTCAAAGAGTTAAATGACACATTCAGATTTATCACATTTTCATAAGTCTCCTGTAAAGATGTAAAGCAACCATATGGAAGAAATAAGTTTTATTTTCTTCCTTCCTTGCATACAAAAGCAGAATCAAGTTTTAATAAAGTGATTAGAGATGAGTGAATTTTTCAAAAATACAATTCGGCCGGTTTGCAGAATATTTCGGAAAAATTTGCTTTGATCCGAATTTATTTGCGGCATTATGCTTTAAAAATCGGCTATTTCCGGGTTGAAGAAAGCCTTTATAAGGTTGTAGAACACTGTGCCTTGCAGTAACACTCATAGGGAGTCTGCTATGGCAGTGAAAAAATACTGAGTCAGTATGACAAGCACATGACAGGTGTCACTCTTAGAATCACTGCATACTTCACTTATTTGGGCAGTCACGGGGCAAAAACTGACAAAATAACTCAAGAATCAACTCAGCCTTACAGGTAGATGTTAGCGTCAAGAAGAAGTGCAGTACTTTTACACCGTCGTCAGCTGAATCCACATAGATGTTTACGGAACCTGTTCTATTAAACGCTTATACAATTAGAGCCCCCCGACAGAGTGGAGAGGGGGTCAGCAGTAAGTTTGTGTTGATGTCACTGATTATTTTGCCCTTCCTCTGATCCGTCAGAACAATAACCCTCAAAAAACGGATCCTGTCTGTTGAGCATTTGCCTTCGGTCACCATTTGGTCAGGAATCCATCAGTATTGCTAATGCCAAAAAAACAGTAGTGGATCTAAAACAAAAATGAACCGAATATTTGCATATCTTCTGTGTTTTCTACCCACTCTTGCTTTTGGCTACCAAATCATAAGCCAATTCTGATGGAACCATACAGGCCTTAAAGCTTCTACACAGAGAGTTCCATTGTGCATCTCATTGTTCCTTCCTTTTGACAGATCAGAAGTGTCAAATAAATGATGATGTCAGCCAGGCCGAAAGTCCAAAATGGTGGACCAGTCATGAAGTGGGGAAGGGTGGGAACAGCATGAAAAATGCACAGAGTGGACCTATGACATAGTGGTGAGGTGAAAGCAGCATGTGGAGACCACAGCGTGGCCCAATGACAGGGTCTGGAGGTGGAAGCCGTATGAAGAGGCCACTGAGTTGCACAATGACAGAGTCTATATGTGGCGGCAGCAGCATTAGGAGGATGCCACCGAGTTGCACAATTACAGAGTCTGGAGGTGGCGGCAGTATGAGGAGGCCACTGAGTGGCACAATGACCGAGTCTGGAGTTGGCAGCAGCATGAGGAGGCCACCAAGTGGCACAATGACTGAGTCTGAAGGTGGCAGCAGCATGAGTAGGCCACAGAGTGGCACAATGACAGAGTCTGGAGGTGGAAGCAGCAGCATTAGGAGGAGGCCACAGAGTGGCACAATGACTGAGTATGGACGGGGCAGCAAAATGA
Organism: Bufo bufo; assembly: GCF_905171765.1. NCBI lineage: Eukaryota > Metazoa > Chordata > Amphibia > Anura > Bufonidae > Bufo > Bufo bufo. Next base: position 91,673,163 of record NC_053394.1, read on the forward strand.
GTAGGCCACAGAATGGCACAACGACCAAATCTGGAGGTGGCAGCAGCATGATTAGGCCACCGAGTGGCACAATGACTGAGTCTTGAGGTGGAAGCAGCATGAGTAGGCCACAGAGTGGCACAATGACCAAGTATGGAGGTGACAGCAGCATCAGGAGGAGGCCACAGAGTGGCACAATGACAGAGTCAGGAGGTGTCAGCAGAATGAGTAGTCCACAGAGTGACACAATGACATAGTCTGGAGGTGGTAGCATCAGCATCAGGAGGAGACCACAGAGTGGCACAACGGCAGAGTCTGGAGGTGGCAGAAGAATCAAATGGCCACAGAGTGGCAAAATGACAGAGTGTGGAGGTGCCAGCAGCATGAGGAAGCCACAGAATTGCACAATGACAGAGTGTCGATCGACCAAAATACTTCTGGGGACACCTGCCTGGCATGAACAAGCTACAGACAATGACAAGACAAAGCATAGAGGTGATTAGGAGCAGCACACTATATGTGCGGAGTCTGCGCTCCTGAACATAGAAGCCCAACTGCTTAGGTATGTTTAGCGTAGGACCCGCCTGACCTGAGACCACCTTGGCACTGGGTATCGTAGGCAGGCACAGATGTGTTTTGATCAAAATATGTTGGCTAAGAGTCTCAGATTTTTATTACATCAGAGTGAGGGCTTAGTCCATATATAATGCTTGCATCTATTTTGTTAGTGCATTATTAGCTTTTTTTTCTGTGATTTTTTTCGTGAATGTGGCCAGGGACATCCATATATTTTTTTATCATGCCGTGCAGGATGTTTTTATCTTTGTTTCATCTGTTTTTTTGTTTATTATGGAGTGGCACCTTCAAGTGTGAATGCGCTCCTATTTTATCTTGGAAGTAGCATTCCTCTGCACTTTTGCCCTTCCTATCAAACAGACCGCCTTGATTAGGTGGTACATATAGATTTGCTTACTCCTCCTCTCATTGGTTGCTTGATGCACATAGAGGTGACTAGGAGCAGCACACCATATGTGCGGCGTCTGCGCTCCTGAACATAGAAGCCCAACAGTTTAGTGTAGGACCCGCCTGACCTGAGACCACCTTGGGGCTGGGTAGGTGGGCACAGATGTGTTTTGATCAAAATATATTGGCTAAGGGCTTGGTCCATATATAATGTTTGCATCTACAGGGAGTGCAGAATTATTAGGCAAGTTGTATTTTTGAGGATTAATTTTATTATTGAACAACAACCATGTTCTCAATGAATCCAAAAAACTCATTAATATCAAAGCTGAATATTTTTGGAAGTAGTTTTTAGTTTGATTTTAGTTTTAGCTATTTTAGGGGGATATCTGTGTGTGCAGGTGACTATTACTGTGCATAATTATTAGGCAACATAACAAAAAACAAATATATACCCATTTCAATTATTTATTTTTACCAGTGAAACCAATATAACATCTCAACATTCACAAATATACATTTCTGACATTCAAAAACAAAACAAAAACAAATCAGTGACCAATATAGCCACCTTTCTTTGCAAGGACACTCAAAAGCCTGCCATCCATGGATTCTGTCAGTGTTTTGATCTGTTTACCATCAACATTGCGTGCAGCAGCAACCACAGCCTCCCAGACACTGTTCAGAGAGGTGTACTGTTTTTCCTCCTTGTAAATCTCACATTTGATGATGGACCACAGGTTCTCAATGGGGTTCAGATCAGGTGAACAAGGAGGCCATGTCATTAGATTTTCTTCTTTTATACCCTTTCTTGCCAGCCACGCTGTGGAGTACTTGGACGCGTGTGATGGAGCATTGTCCTGCATGAAAATCATGTTTTTCTTGAAGGATGCAGACTTCTTCCTGTACCACTGCTTGAAGAAGGTGTCTTCCAGAAACTGGCAGTAGGACTGGGACTTGAGCTTGACTCCATCCTCAACCCGAAAAGGCCCCACAAGCTCATCTTTGATGATACCAGCCCAAACCACTACTCCACCTCCACCTTGCTGGCGTCTGAGTCGGACTGGAGCTCTCTGCCCTTTACCAATCCAGCCACGGGCCCATCGATCTGGCCCATCAAGACTCACTCTCATTTCATCAGTCCATAAAACCTTAGAAAAATCAGTCTTGAGATATTTCTTGGCCCAGTCTTGACGTTTCAGCTTGTCTGTCTTGTTCAGTGGTGGTCGTCTTTCAGCCTTTCTTACCTTGGCCATGTCTCTGAGTATTGCACACCTTGTGATTTTGGGCACTCCAGTGATGTTGCAGCTCTGAAATATGGCCAAACTGGTGGCAAGTGGCATCTTGGCAGCTGCACGCTTGACTTTTCTCAGTTCATGGGCAGTTATTTTGCGCCTTGGTTTTTCCACACGCTTCTTGCGACTCTGTTGACTATTTTGAATGAAACGCTTGATTGTTCGATGATCACGCTTCAGAAGCTTTGCAATTTTAAGAGTGCTGCATCCCTCTGCAAGATATCTCACTATTTTTGACTTTTCTGAGCCTGTCAAGTCCTTCTTTTGACCCATTTTGCCAAAGGAAAGGAAGTTGCCTAATAATTATGCACACCTAATATAGGGTGTTGATGTCATTAGACCACACCCCTTCTCATTACAGAGATACACATCACCTAATATGCTTAATTGGTAGTAGGCTTTCGAGCCTATACAGCTTGGAGTAAGACAACATGCATAAAGAGGATGATGTGGTCAAAATACTCATTTGCCTAATAATTCTGCACGCAGTGTATTTTGTTATGTAGTGCATTATTATCTTTTCTTCTGGATTTTTTTCTGGATTTTTTTTGTGAATGTGGCAAGGGACATCCAGATATTTATTTATCGTACCGTGCAGGGTGTTTTTATCTTTTGTTTTTTTCAGTGTTTTTTTTGTTTATTATGTATATAACTGCAGCGCTGAACGCTGATTACAAATTGTTTTTCCATCGAAATACATCCCAAAAGGTTTTACCACATATAACTGCGACCGAAATACATCAATAAAGATTTTACCACATATAACGGAGCACGGAGAAGGAGAGGGTGTTCGGATTCCCCCCGCACTATACGGATCTCTCAGAAATAAACCGCTGCTCCCAACAGCAGCTCCTGAGAGGGTCATGGAGTGTCCCGGTCATTCCGGCATCTATTCGCTCCGCTGATGGATGATTTTGAAAGTGTATAGAAGCCACACGGGGCCCCCATGCTGCAGATTTATCATGAAGACATCATGGAGATTTTACCACATATAACCGCTGCACTGACTGACTGCTACCGCCTTTACTTCCGTAAACTCCTGCACCACTACTTCCCGGGTAGGTAGGCTGCTGCGAAGCAGGTGCTCTACCCCGGGCACGTTTGGCTCCCGACCTCCCACTGCTGCCACCCTGCTGACTCCCAGCCATAGTTTCAACACATATAACCGTCAATGTGAACTGAGAATATATTTTTCTGTTTGTACTGAAATAGGCCAGTAAACGCTTGCAACAGAAATAAATGCACCAGTGAAGTGCGTATATTTTTTTCTTTCTGTACTGAAATAGGCCACAAAACCCTTTTGCCACAAATAACTGCACCAGTGAAGTGCGTATATCTTTTTCTTTCTATAATAAAACAGGCCACTGAACACTTTTGCAACAAATAAGTGCAACAGGGAAGCGCGTATATTTTTTTCTTGCTGTAATGAACTAGGCCACTGAACGCTTTTGCCACAAATAACTGCACCAGTGAAGTGCGTATATATTTTTCTTTCTATAATAAAACAGGCCACTGAACGCTTTTGCCACAAATAAGTGCACCAGTAAATTGTGTATTTATTTTAGTTTTTTTACTGTAATACGCCCCTATACGCTTTCAACAGAAATAACTGCAGAAGTGACCTGAGAATATATTTTTCTTGTTGGACTGAAATAGGCCACTATACGCTTTTACCAGAAATAACTGCAGAAGTGAAAAGCGTATATATTTGTCTTGTAATACTGATATAAGATACTGAAGATACTAAGATTTATGCCACTAAAGGCTTTTCAACATAGCACTTGCAGCCCAATAACAAATAGATGGAATGACAGAGCTGTCTAATGACTATTTGGATGCCCAAATAATCGTTCCCTGCACTTGTAAATCGCTTTCCTATCAATGTCCCTAGCGCCTTCTGATGTTTCTCCCTGCACTAAGATGCTGTGAAATGATTCCTCCCTATTATTTCACTGCACTTATAAATCGTTTTTTCAGTATTTTTTTTACACAATGAGGTTTTTCCAATTGCTGTCCCTAGCACCTTCACACGTCTGTACCTGCAGAATCTAAAATGGCTGCCGTATTTATAGGGCTGTGGCATCACAGGGCTGGCTGGATTGGCTGCATGCAGGCATGTCAATCAGGGTGATCCCGCCTTCCCAGAGTTCCTTGCCCCGTGTCCTTAGTCCTCAAACGTGTAGCTGTCATTTTAGGAAAAATGTGATTCGTTACCAAGAAGCACGAGGAAATTCGCATTTGTTGCAAATCGAAATTTTCCTGAAATTCGGAGCGAATTCTACTTCGTCAGCTTCGATTCGCTCATCTCTAAAAGTGATTATAAATGGGTGTATTTCAATGTTCAGTACCACTTTAGCGGTGTTTAAAACATTTCCTAAGAATGCCTTTAACTATTAGCTTCAGCAATGGAGCTTGATATACATAATGAAAACATGGAGAAGCAGTAATCTGAGGCATAAACACTGCATAATGCCAGGCATTGTAATTCTCATGAGTCATCATTACGGTGCTTATTATAAAATGTTTTTATTCATTGCAGTCACCTTGAGCATTTACTATATTCAATTTCTTTTCAATGTAATGCAAATTTATTTTTCATAACCTGTTATTCCATTTACTTGGTGCACTCTTGACAGTAAGGGATTGCATTTATTGCAATTTTCTAATACACAGCACCACCATTACCTTAACCACTTACATTAAGAGGCACTTGTTCAGAAAATATAGCATTGCAGAAGTATGATAAAAAAATAAAAAAAAACATTACCTGCACCATTTCCTGATTATCCAATGCCAGGCAAAGAAAGCATTTGTTACCACGAGTAATAGTCAAAGTTGATTTACAATATATGCATTTAATAGAATTCAATTTTAGATTCTGTATCTCCCAGTACGGATTCATTGAGACGCCAACTAAAGGTTCTCGGATGCTGTTAAGGCGTGAGAATGGAGAGATAAATGGGGGCATGATCAGATAAGTGGATGGAACCAATGCTAGTTTCTGAGCACATCTGCAGGTGTTCCTTGGAAACAAAAAGGTAATCTAGACGATGATAGGTGTTATGGGGATGTGAGAAAAAGGTGAAATCTTTAGAGTCGGGGTGGAAGGCACGCCAAGAATCTACTAAATGCAGGTTCCACAAACCTTCCCTCATAACTCGCAGGGAGCGTAGGGATAGAACTGATTTGTGTGAAGAAGCATCAAGTTGAGGATACAGGGTTGCATTTAGATCCCCTCCCAGGACCACCAGACCATCCTTGAAGGAATCAATAATTGGGATAATTGAAGTAAGCCAATGTGCTTGTTTGGTGTTTGGTGCATATAAGTTGATGAATGTGTATATCTGAGAACCAATGTGACCTTTGACTAGGATATACCTTCCCTCCGGGTCTTGGAGGTGACTAATGTATTTAAAGGGAATTCTTTTCTGAAATCCTATGCTCATCCCCACCCGAGGCAGCAGAACCCCCCCCACAATGGTACCACTGAGGAAAATATGAAAACGTCATGGTTAAACCTGAAGTGCGTCTCCTGGAGAAAAAGGATATTCACACCTGACTTACGCATCATAGAGAAGATCTGACTATGCTTGGAGGGGGAGTTGAAACCCTTAACATTATAGGAAGCTATATGTATGTCAGCCATATTGGTTTGAGTGTCTAGAATTACTATTGCAAAACTCACAATTTCTCCAGGAAGACGCACAGTTCAACGGGATTAAGGTCCGTTGCCTCGGATGGGGCGCCAGGGAACCAGAAATAACTTGCCATTTCAGAGTTGTTGCGTGGACATAATACCTGTACCAAGGGTATAACCAAAAACAAGGAAAAGGGAGGAGGAAAAGGATTAGAACATTAGGTGAACAGAACCCACATTGTCCTACAATCTTGTAGGCAAAGATATTAGACATAGGAGGGAAAAGGGTCTATAGACCTGAGGACAGATCTCCAGCACTAAAAACAGAGAACTGAACACTAGTACACATTATCTAAGTAGAAACAAATGGTATGGGGAATGGTATTATCCCAATCTAGATAAGCAAGGTTGGAAAGGACAGAAAAAGAAAGGGTTTGTGGTAAGTTAGAAAACATCACATTTTAGAATGGACTTTAGATTAGTAGCTATAACGCATAATCAGCTATATGAAGGTAGTGAGGACAGAGCAAGAGGCGATTATATGGTTATCTCATGAGACTTGAGAGAGTCTTTTCGGTATTAGTTGACGGCCTCTTTTCCCGGTTCTTTGTGCTTTGGGGGTCCGTTGCAAGGTAAACGGAATGACTGCGGGTACTGCAGGGAGCACGGCCAGATCCTGATACAGTTCACAGTTCTCCACTTTCAAAGGAGGAATTTGTAGCTGCTCATAAAGGTCATCCAATTCAGAGTAAGTGGAGATGTTGAAGCGTCGTCCAGCCTGGGAAAACGATATTCCAAAAGGAAAGTTCCACTTATATTGGATCCTCTTAGAACGCAGCCACTCCGTCAGAGGCTTTAATAGAATTCAATTTTGAGTCATATAGACAGAGCCATTGTGGAATATGTTGGTGTTCTCTTTTATATCTTCTTTAGGAGTAGAAGTTACCTTTTGATGTATTTAACCATTTTACCTTGAACAGCTATACGGATAGGCAGAATTCATTCAACCGTGAAAAAAATCATGTGGCAGCTGCCTTACACCGGAGGCAGCAAGACCTGAAGTTATGGGCATCATGATGTCACAGGATCATGCTAGGAGCATTAGGTCCTGCTACATCCAATGCGGAGGGAGTGTTCTATATTGAGTTTAGTATTTTAAAAACTTTTTTTGAACACAAACAGGATGAGGGCACTAAGGGGGGCCTTGTTCCTACTGGGGGTACTAAGGGGATCATTACTCCTACTGGGGAACACTTAGGGGGAGTCATTATTCCTACTCGGGGGCACTAAGTAGGTTATTATTACTATCAAGGGGCACCATTCATAATGGATGATCTAAGGGGGACATTATTCCTACTGGGGTGCTATTTATAATGGAGGCACTAAGATAGGGTGTTATTCATACTGGGGATACTAGTCGTAATGGGGTCACTAAGGGAGGCATTATTAATACTGTGTATACTATTCATAATAGGAGCACTAAAGGGGCATTATTAATACTGGGGACCACCATGGGGACCATTTGATGTTGTGCGACATTTTATGTTATGTATTACGACATGCTGCTACTTTCTACAATATGGAAAAACATTACATGAATTGTTGCACAACTTTCTGTTCACGTGATATATCTCGCCATGTAGCTCTAGTCTAAAACTCAAATACCGTCAGTTTGTATGCTCTAAAGAAACATAGCCTTTGAGTGTTTAAACCTTTGACCATTCAGAAGTGGTGACAGCAATTTGTGTATCTGAAATGTTTAGACTGTATTGGGATTTGAGTTATTCTGTTTGTAACCTGAGTGGAAGGTGAGTGCAATATTGAATGATTGGAAGTAGATTAAAAAGGGTTTCCAAGACTTTTTAATTGTCCTCTGGATAGGTCATCAGTATCTGATTGTTGATGATCTGACCTCGGACCTCTGTCGATCAGCTGTTTTGAGAAGGCAGCAGCACTCCTATAAGCACCTTGGCCTTCTAGCAGTTTACCATGTACATTGTACAATGGCTGTGCTTGGTATTACCGCTTAGCCCCATTCACTTAAATGAGGTTGAACTGCACCTAGGGCATGTGACCTATGAATGTGACTTCAATGTCCTAGGCAAAACTGTGAGAAGACCATGGAACTCACAGGAGCAGCGTTGCCTTCTCAAACAGATGAACGGCGGGGTTCCCAGGTGTTGGACCCCCACCTATCAGATACTGATGACCTATCCAGAGGACCCAATTAAACCCTAGCAGTCACATAACATGGTGGTAAAGTGTGTATATGACAATGATCTTCCCTTGAAACCTTACAAATTAGGAAACTTAAATGTCAGCAACAGTCCTTTCATGGTGCATTCTGACACAGAAATATCTATATATAAAAGTGTACCTGTAGTTATCAACGAATAAAGAAAAAAATAATAGCGGCACTCATCATAAAGTAATATTTGCAGCTTTATTCTGGTTAAAAACTGGAAAGTGCGGGCACCGTACAGATGAGTCAGGCAACAGCCGTTTCGCGTTACCTGAGCTTTGTCAAGCCTCCTTATAATTCTTTTCTTTATTCGTTGATTTTTGTATGGCTATCAAGCAGAGCACCACCATATATTGCATGCTGCGAGTGCAGGTGTGACCACAGTTAGACATTTTTCACACTCAGCAGTGCCGACCCTTTTTCTTGTATGGACAAAAGTGTAGTTATGTTTGGTACTGCATCTCAACCAATTCAACTGGCAAAATACAAAATTTATTATCCAAAAAATGAAATGGTTCAATCAAAAGAAGCAGATTTTGCACAAACACTTCAAGTCCAATTACTTGCATATTTTGACTTATCACTAGGATCATTTATTTACTTTTTAACAGATTTTATTACTTTATTTTTCTCATAATATTTTGTCATATTACATGCTGTGCAATGGTATAGACATACTGTGGTTCTCACCTATAAGTGTATTTCAGATGCTTTAATATAGTTTGAATTATCTAACGTTTATGTGACGTCTAGGAAACTCATTAGCGGTTTCTACTATAAAGGGTTCACTACCTGTGGAATATATAAAATAAAAACCAGCTATCTTTCAGATGAGTATTCATGATGCAGCTCACAGGGGTTCTTGTTTGCTAAATCTTCTCAGTTTGAGTCCCCATCTCACTTATCAAATTCTTGTTATCCCTATTGCAGGAGTCAGTGACTGATTTAACATCTGGTCTATGCTGATAAGCAGTTAGAAAAGGCTTATTAGAATTACTAACCAAAAGTTTCTTGCAAGCCTTCTTAGAGATTATTTATATCGGCAACCTGTACTTTGACAGAAGTACACATATTCCCATAAATTTTAGTTTTCATGCTCTAGAATTTGAAAACATAACAAAGTGTTTGCATTGATACCATGGTGGGATTAAAGTGAAATATATTTGAAAGTAAATGTGGACATATGCAGTTTTGTGGAATGGTTATAGTCTGATCAACTCGAATGAGTTATATCAAGTAACCTAAAGAGCTTGCTTTGTTTTGAAAACATCTTTTAAAGGGCATCTGTTATCAGGTCAGCCTATGACACTGGCTGACCTGTTACATATACACCTGGTAGCTGAAGGAATTAGTGTTGATCGAGCACCAAAGTGTTTGGGTGCTCGAGTAGAACACCTCGACTCGGGTGCTCTACCGGGCACCAGAGCACAATGGAAGTCAATGGGAGAACCCGAGCATTAAACCAGACACCCCCTGCTCTGAAGAGGGGAGGGTGTCTGGTTCATATGAAAAGGTCAGAAATTGATGGAAACACAACTGAAATGGTTCGGGAATAGTTGGGGAGGATGTCTGGATGCATCTTGGACTCCCAGGTCGTTGCTGGGAAAGATGTTGTACGAGAAGTATGGCAATTTTACAGACTGACAATAATACACACAAAACCGAAGATAAAATCTATTTTAGATGAAAAATTATTAGGAAACATTCTTTCCTGTATATTTACTTGTATATAAAGTGCAAGTGCTGCCAAAAATTAAAAGGAAGAGGAACTCCGATACAACCTGTATATCACATAAAGGAGGGCCTCATTCACATTGTGGTACAATTGTTCAGGTAGTAGGACTCCTACACTCATAAAGTCTATGCACTAAGTGAAAGGGCTGCCAAAAATTACAAGGAACCGGCACTCCAATACACCCTTTATTACACATAGAGGAGGGCATCATACACACCCTTGAAAAATTATGATTGATGGCCTGCTGGTGACCCTCAAAAACATTAGAAAGAAAGGGCCTGCTGGTGACCCTCTAAAACATTAGGGGCGAGGGAATGCTGCTTATCTGACCATCTAAAACATTATGGGCGAGGGCCTGCTGCGGAGATGACCATCAAAAAAATTATGGTTGAGGGTTTGCTGCTGAGTAGAGTTGAGCAGACACCTGGATGTTCGGGTTCGGCAGGTTCGGACGAACTTGAAAAAAAGTCCTGGTTCGGGACCCGAACTTGACCCCGAACCCCATTGAAGTCAATGGGGACCCGAACTTTTGGGCACTAAAATGGCTCTAAAAAAGTCCTGGAAAGGACTAGAGGGCTGCAAAAGGCATCAAAATGTGCTTAAGAGCATGGCAACTGTTCTGCAAACAAATGTGGATAGGGAAATGACTTAAAATAACATAAAATACAGAAAAATAAAAAATAACAATCTGGATCTAGGAGTAGGAGGTTGAGGAGGCGGTGGATTTGGCAGTGTAGGTTGGTGTGGCGGTGTAGGTGGAAGCGGCGGTGAAGGAGGAATAGGTAGCCAACACTGATTTGTGTTATTTTTTATTTTTAAATTGGGGTATCCCCCAAAATATTAGGACATATAACAAAATAAAACAAAGAATAAGTGCACTTGAGTACAAGAATGGATGGTTGAGGCTGGTATAAATGTCTATTCTGCACAAGGTACGGACAAGTCCTGTGGGATCCATGCCTGGTTCATTTTAATAAACGTAAGCTTGTCAACATTGGCTGCGGCCTGTGATAATGCTCTCTGCCGTGCTAAACACACGTTCACACTATACACTGGCTGCAGGGCAGGTCAGCACCTCCAAGGCTGACAAATCTTTTCCACATTTTGGCCATGCTAACCCTGCCTTCTCAGGTGCTGGTGGTGCCCCAGCTGCGTTGGCAACCTCTTCCTCCTCCTCGGCCTTCGCCTTGTGCTTCCACTGTGCCACCGCTATCAGGTGGGAATGCTATCATCAGCGTGCGCTTGTAGTCGCGCATCTTCCGATCAGTAACAGATGTTTTCACAAAATTTTGTTCCCTGTCAGCAATGCAGAGCAGGGGTTCATTCACGGCAAAAGGGGGTTCATGTCACCCAGCAATAGAACTGAGGATTTTGAGAGATTAAGGCCCCTGTCAGCAATGCAGAGTAGGGGTTCATTCACGGCAAAAGGGGGTTCATGTCACCCAGCAATAGAACAGAGGATTTTGAGAGATTTAGGCCCCTGTCACCCAGGCACAGCAGGGGTTTGTATACGCCAAAAATGGTAAAATGTCACCCGACAATTGAAAATAAGAATTTTTTCAATTTAGGGCACTAAAATTGGCACTTTTTCTGAATTAAAATGGCTCTAAAATAGTCTTTGAAAAGGCTAGAGGGGTGTAAAAGGCAGTAAAATGTGCTTAAGAGCATGGCAACTGCTCTGCAAACATATGTGGATAGGGAAATAACTTAAAATGAAATAAAAAAACTAAAAATTACAAATTATTAACCTGCAACTCAGAGAAGGAGGTGGATATGGAGTCGGAGGTTGAGGAGGCGGTGAATGTGGTGTTGTAGGTGGAGGCAGCAATGGAGGAGGAACAGGTAGCCAGCAATGTTTTTTTTTTATTATTGAGGTAGGTAGCCCCAAAAATATTGGGACAAATAAAAAAAAGAAAACAAAGAATCATTGCACTTGACTTGAGTACAAGAATGTATGTTTGATGGTGGTATAAATGTCTATTCTGCACAAGGTACAGACAAGTCTTGTGGGATCCAAGCCTGGTTCATTTTAGTGAACGTGAGCTTGTCCACGTTGGCTGTAGACAGGCGCCTGCGTCTGTCTGTAATGACGCCTCCTGCCGTGCTAAATACACGTTCAGAGAGTACACTGGCTGCAGGGCAGGCCAGCACCTCCAAGGCATACAGGGCAAGCTCTGGCCATGTGGACAATTTGGAGACCCAGAAGTCGAATGGGGCAGAACCATCAGTCAGTACGTGTAGTCGTGTGCACAGGTACTGTTCCACCATGTTGTTCAAATGCTGCCTCCTGCTAACACGCTCCATATCAGCAGTTGGGGCCGGTTGTTGCGGCGAGGTGACAAAGCTTTTCCACATGTCGGCCATGTTAACCTTGCCTTCTGAGGTGCTGGTGCTGACACAGCTACGTTGGCGACCTCTTCCTCCTCCCCTGCCTTCGCCTTGTGCTTCCACTTCTCCCCCGGCGGCAGTCGGGAATGCTCTCAGGAGCGCGTCTACCAGCGTGCGCCTGTAGTCGCACATCATCCGATCACGCTCCAGTAAGGGAATTAAGGTCAGCAAATTGTCTTTGTAACGGGGATCCAGCAGGGTGGCCACACAGTAGTCAGCACACGTTAAAATGTGGGCAACTCTGCAGTCGGTGCGCAGGCACTGCAGCATGTAGTCGCTCATGTGTGCCAGGCTGCCCAGAGGTAAGGACAAGCTGTCCTCTGTGGGAGGCGTATCATCTGCGTCCTCCGTATTCCCCCAGCCACGCACCAGTGATGGGCCCGAGCTGCGTTGGATACCACCCCGCTGTGAACATGCTTCATCCCCATCCTCCTCATCATTCTCCTCCTCGTCCTCCAGTAGTGGGCCCTGGCTGGCCAAGTTTGTACCTGGCCTCTGCTGTTGCAAAAATCCTCTTTCTGAGCCACTTCTAAAAAAATGGCCTGAAAGTGTTAGAGATGACCCCTCCTCCTCGTCCTGGGCCACATCCTCTTCCATCATCGCCCTAAGTGTTTTCTCAAGAAGACATAGAAGTGGTATTGTAACGCTGATAACGGCATCATCGCCACTGGCCATGTTGGTGGAGTACTCGAAACAGGGCACACAGGTCTCACATGGAGGCCGAGTCATTGGTAGTGAAGTGGTGCTGTTCCGCAGTGCGACTCACCCGTGCGTGCTGCAGCTGAAACTTCACTATGGACTGCTGCTGCTCGCACAGTCTCTCCAGCATGTGCAAGGTGGAGTTCCACCTGGTGGGCATGTCGCATATGAGACGGTTATCGGGAAGGCCGAAGTTACGCTGTAGAGAAGACAGCCGAGCGGCGGCAGGATAAGAACGCCGAAAGCGTGCACAGACGGCCCGCACTTTATGCAGCAGCTCAGACATATCGGGGGAGTTGTGAAGGAATTTCTGCACCACCAAATTCAGCACATGCGCCAGGCAAGGGATGTGCGTCAAACCGGCTAGTCCCAGAGCTGCAACGAGATTTCGCCCATTATCGCACACCACCAGGCCGGGCTTGAGGCTCACTGGCAGCAACCACTTGTCGGTCTGTTGCTCTATACCCCGCTACAACTCCTGCGCGGTGTGGGGCCTGTCCCCCAAACACATCAGTTTCAGAATGGTCTGCTGACGTTTACCCCTGGCTGTGCTGAAGTTGGTGGTGAAGGTCTGTCGCTGACCGGATGAGGAGGTGGTAGAAGAGGAGGAGGAAGCCGAGTAGGAAGAGGAGGCAACAGGAGGCAAAGAATGATGCCCTTCGATCCTTGGCGGCGGAAGGACGTGACCCAAACAGCTCTCCGCCTGGGGCCCAGCCGCCACTACATTTACCCAGTGTGCAGTTAGGGAGATATAGCGTCCCTGGCCGTGCTTACTGGTCCACGTATCTGTGGTTGGTTGGACCTTGCCACAGATGGCAATGCGCAGTGCAAACTTGATTTTATCCGATACTTGGTTGTGCACGGAGGGCAGGGACGTACTGTGGGACAGCAAGCGACATGAGCTGTTTGAAGTTGTCCGTCTCCACCAGCCTAAATGACAGCATTTCAAAGGCCAGCAGTTTAGAAATGCTGACATTCAGGGCAAGGGCTCGAGGGTGGGAATTTACGCTTTCTCTCAAAGGTTTGTGAGATGGAGAGCTGAACGCTTCCGTGTGACATGGTGGAGATGCTTGGTGACGGAGGTGATGTTGTTGGTGGCACATCCTCTGTTTGCTGGGCGGCAGGTGCCAACGTTCCTCCAGAGGCGGAGGAAGAGGCCGTGGCAGCAGCAGAAGAGGGAGCAGGAGGGGCCTGAGCCCTTTCTTGGTTTTGAAGGTGTTTACTCCACTGCAGCCCGTGTCTCGCATGTAGATGCGTGGTCATGCAGGTTGTGCTAAGGTTCAGAACGTTAATGCCTCGCTTCAGGCTCTGATGGCACAGCGTGCAAACCACTCGGGTCTTGTCGTCAGCACATTGTGTGAAGAAGTGCCATGCCAGGGAACTCCTTGATGCTGCCTTTGGTGTGCTCGGTCCCTGGTGGCGGTGGCCAGTAGCAGGCGAACTGTTTCGGCGATGGCTGCTCTGCTTTTGCACCCTGCTTCCGCTTTTGCTACGCTGTTGGCTTGGTATGACCACTGCCTCTTCCTCCAAACTCTGAAAGTCAGTGGCACGACCTTCATTCCATGTGGGGTCTAGGACCTCATCGTCCCCTGCATCGTCTTCCACCCAGTCTTCCTCCCTGACCTCCTTTTCGGTCTGCACACTGCAGAAAGACGACGCAGTTGGCACCTGTGTTTTGTCATCATCAGAGACGTGCTGAGGTGGTATTCCCATGTCCTCATCAGGAAACATAAGTGGTTGTGCGTCAGTGCATTCTATGTCTTTTACCCTTGGGGAAGGGCTAGGTGGATGCCCTTGGGAAACCCTGCCAGCAGAGTCTTTAAACAGCATAAGAGACTGCTGCATGACTTGAGGCTCAGACAGGTTCCCCGATATGCACGGGGGTGATGTGACAGACTGATGGGCATGGGTTTCAGGTGCCACCTGTGCGCTTTCTGCAGAAGACTGGGTGGGAGATAAAGTGAACGTGCTGGATCCACATTCAGCCACCCAATTGACTAGCGCCTGTACTTGCTCAGGCCTTACCATTAATTAGAACGGCATTAGGCCCGACCAAATATTGCTATAGATTCTGGCGGCTACTGGGACCTGAGATAGTAGGTTCAGTAGGACGTGTAGCTGTGGAAGAACGGCCACGTCCTCTCCCTGCACCAGAGGCTCCACCAACACCACCACCGCGACCATGACCGCGTCCCTTATTAGATGTTTGGTATGGTGTCACGACACATATTAATTGCATGTGCAATTATTAACAGTATGTGGATCTTACCTGGTAACAGATGCCAATTGGTGCAGTCTGCGGTTTCTTATGCGGCAATCTTCTTCAGATGATTGGAGGGGAATCTCATCCTGGCTCGAGGGTACCTATAAAAGAGAGAAAATGTCAGTTGGTGCTCATGCAGGTAACGGCAGCGACGAGACCTGGACTGTTAAGAGAAGACTCCGCCATGCAAGAACTCCTAAAGCAGCTCATCAGCAAAGCTGAATCATCTGGAGGTGAAACATGGTTAAAGAAATGCTTGGAACTACCTTCCGATTCTTCCCAGGATCTGCAATCAATTCATCCGGTCTGCGCTGCCTATCCTCTTAGGAGTGCAGAGCCGGCGTTAGCTAATGACTAGAGTTGAGCGAACACCTGGATGTTCGGGTTCGACGAGTTCGGCCGAACTTTCGAAAAATGTTCGGGTTCGGGATCCGAACTCGACCCGAACTTCATCCCGAACCCGAACCCCATAGAAGTCAATGGGGACCCGAACTTTTGGGCACTAAAAAGGCTGTAAAACACACCCGGAAAGGGCTAGAGGGCTGCAAAAGGCAGCAAAATGTAGTTAAATCCCCTGCAAACAAATGTAGATAGGGAAATGATGAGTTAACATAAAATAAATAAAAATTAAACAATATTAATTGGAGTGAGGTCCCATAGCACAGAATCAGGCTTCAAGTCACCCACCAATGGAGAAGGTCACTTACTATTATTTTGACCACAGCACCCAGACAAAGGAGAGAGGTCCCACAGCAGAGAACCAGGCATCATATCACCCACCACAGGAGTAGGCCACCATTTAGTTACTTTGACCCCTACACCCAGACGGAGGAGAGAGGTTACACAGCAGAGAATCAGGCATTTAGATCACCCACCACAGGAGTAGGCCACCATTGAATCAGACCCCGGCAACCATGCCAGATGGCACAAGCATAAGCTTTATATCAATCAGCACAGGAGAAGGCGACTTTGACAGACTTTGACCCCTACACCCGGACGGAGGAGAGAGGTTTCAAAGCAGAGAATCAGGCATTTAGATCACCCACCACAGGAGTAGGCCCCAATTTAATGGGACCCCGGCAACCATGTCAGATGGCACAACCATCAGCTTCATATCAATCAGCACAGGAGAAGGCGACTTTGAAAGACTTTGACCCCTACACCCAGACGGAGGAGAGAGGTTTCACAGCAGAGAATCAGGCATTTAGATCACCCACCACAGGAGTAGGCCCCCATTGAATCAGACCCTGGCAACCATGTCAGATGGCACAACCATCAGCTTTATATCAATCAGCACAGGAGAAGGCGACTTTGAAAGACTTTGACCCCTACACCCAGATGGAGGAGAGAGGTTTCACAGCAGAGAATCAGGCATCATATCAACCACCACAGGAGAAGCCACCATTTAGTTACTTTGACCCCTGCACCCAGGAAGAGGAGAGAGGCACCACAGCACATATTCTGGCATCATATCAGCCACCACAGGAGAAGCCACCATTGAGTTACTTTGACCCCCGCACCCAGGAAGAGGAGAGAGGCACCACAGCACATATTCTGGCATCATATCAGCCACCACAGGAGAAGCCACCATTGAGTTATTTTGACCCCCGCACCCAGGAAGAGGAGAGAGGCACCACAGCACATATTCTGGCATCATATCAGCCACCACAGGAGAAGCCACCATTGAGTTACTTTGACCCCTTCACCCAAACAGAGGAGAGAGGTTCCACATCAGAGAATCAGGCATCATATCAACCACCACAGGAGTAGGCCACAATTTAATGGGACCCCGGCAACCATGTCAGATGGCACAACCATCAGCTTCATATCAATCAGCACAGGAGAAGGCGACTTTGAAAGACTTTGACCCCTACACCCAGACGGAGGAGAGAGGTTTCACAGCAGAGAATCAGGCATTTAGATCACCCACCACAAGAGTAGGCCCCCATTGAATCAGACCCTGGCAACCATGTCAGAAGGCACAACCATCAGCTTTATATCAATCAGCACAGGAGAAGCCACCATTGAGTTACTTTGACCCCTGCACCCAGGAAGAGGAGAGAGGCCCCACAGCACATATTCTGGCATCATATCAGCCACCACAGGAGAAGCCACCATTGAGTTACTTTGACCCCCGCACCCAGGAAGAGGAGAGAGGCACCACAGCACATATTCTGGCATCATATCAGCCACCACAGGAGAAGCCACCATTGAGTTACTTTGACCCCTGCACCCAGGAAGAGGAGAGAGGCCCCACAGCACATATTCTGGCATCATACTAACCACCACAGGAGAAGCCACCATTGAGTTACTTTGACCCCTGCACCCAGGAAGAGGAGAGAGGCCCCACAGCACATATTCTGGCATCATATCAGCCACCACAGGAGAAGCCACCATTGAGTTACTTTGACCCACGCACCCAGGAAGAGGAGAGAGGCACCACAGCACATATTCTGGCATCATATCAGCCACCACAGGAGAAGCCACCATTGAGTTACTTTGACCCCTGCACCCAGGAAGAGGAGAGAGGCCCCACAGCACATATTCTGGCATCATACTAACCACCACAGGAGAAGCCACCATTGAGTTACTTTGACCCCTGCACCCAGGAAGAGGAGAGAGGCCCCACAGCACATATTCTGGCATCATATCAGCCACCACAGGAGAAGCCACCATTGAGTTACTTTGACCCCCGCACCCAGGAAGAGGAGAGAGGCCCCACAGCACATATTCTGGCATCATATCAGCCACCACAGGAGAAGCCACCATTGAGTTACTTTGACCCCTGCACCCAGGAAGAGGAGAGAGGCCCCACAGCACATATTCTGGCATCATACTAACCACCACAGGAGAAGCCACCATTGAGTTACTTTGACCCCTGCACCCAGGAAGAGGAGAGAGGCCCCACAGCACATATTCTGGCATCATATCAGCCACCACAGGAGAAGCCACCATTGAGTTACTTTGACCCCCGCACCCAGGAAGAGGAGAGAGGCACCACAGCACATATTCTGGCATCATATCAGCCACCACAGGAGAAGCCACCATTGAGTTACTTTGACCCCCGCACCCAGGAAGAGGAGAGAGGCACCACAGCACATATTCAGGTATCATATCACACACCACAGGAGAAGGCCTCTTTCAGTGATTTAGGCCTTTGGACCCAGACAGAGGAGAGAGGCACCACAGCACATATTCTGGCATCATATCAGCCACCACAGGAGAAGCCACCATTGAGTTACTTTGAGCCCTGCACCCAGGAAGAGGAGAGAGGCCCCACAGCACATATTCTGGCATCATACTAACCACCACAGGAGAAGCCACCATTGAGTTACTTTGACCCCTGCACCCAGGAAGAGGAGAGAGGCCCCACAGCACATATTCTGGCATCATATCAGCCACCACAGGAGAAGCCACCATTGAGTTACTTTGACCCCCGCACCCAGGAAGAGGAGAGAGGCACCACAGCACATATTCTGGCATCATATCAGCCACCACAGGAGAAGCCACCATTGAGTTACTTTGACCCCTGCACCCAGGAAGAGGAGAGAGGCCCCACAGCACATATTCTGGCATCATACTAACCACTACAGGAGAAGCCACCATTGAGTTACTTTGACCCCTGCACCCAGGAAGAGGAGAGAGGCCCCACAGCACATATTCTGGCATCATATCAGCCACCACAGGAGAAGCCACCATTGAGTTACTTTGACCCCCGCACCCAGGAAGAGGAGAGAGGCACCACAGCACATATTCTGGCATCATATCAGCCACCACAGGAGAAGCCACCATTGAGTTACTTTGACCCCTGCACCCAGGAAGAGGAGAGAGGCCCCACAGCACATATTCTGGCATCATACTAACCACCACAGGAGAAGCCACCATTGAGTTACTTTGACCCCTGCACCCAGGAAGAGGAGAGAGGCCCCACAGCACATATTCTGGCATCATATCAGCCACCACAGGAGAAGCCACCATTGAGTTACTTTGACCCCCGCACCCAGGAAGAGGAGAGAGGCACCACAGCACATATTCTGGCATCATATCAGCCACCACAGGAGAAGCCACCATTGAGTTACTTTGACCCCCGCACCCAGGAAGAGGAGAGAGGCACCACAGCACATATTCTGGCATCATATCAGCCACCACAGGAGAAGCCACCATTTAGTTACTTTGACCCCTTCACCCAAACAGAGGAGAGAGGTTCCACATCAGAGAATCAGGCATCATATCAACCACCACAGGAGTAGGCCACAATTTAGTTTATTTGACCCCTGCACCCAGGAAGAGGAGAGAGGCCCCACAGCACATATTCTGGCATCATATCACACACCACAGGAGAAGGCCTCTTTTAGTGATTTAGGCCTTTGGACCCAGACAGAGGAGAGAGGTCAGAGATTAGCTTCATATCCCCCAGCACAGCAGAAGACCGCTTTATTTGACTTAGGCCTCAGCACCCAGACAGAAGACAGAGGTAGCATGGCAGAGGTTATGGCTTCATGTCACCCGTTAGTTTAACCGGCCACTTTCATCTGGTTAGGCCCCGGCGCCCAGACAGAGAAGAGTTTCATTCAACTGTGGGTTTCATAAAATTTGTATCAAATAAAGAAGTGGCCCGTAGCACAACAAGACATGTTTTAGGCAGTTAATAAGGACTACTCTGCACAAGGGAGGGACAGGTCCTGTGGGATCCATGCCTGGTTCATCTTTATGAAGGTCAGCTTGTCCACGTTGGCTGTGGACAGGCGGCTGCGCTTGTCAGTAATGACGCCCCCTGCCGTGCTGAATACGCGTTCAGATAAAACGCTGGCCGCCGGGCAGGAAAGCACCTCCAAGGCATAACATGCTAACTCTGGCCACGTGGACAATTTCGAAACCCAGTAGTTGAATGGGGCCGAACCATCCGTCAGGATGTGGAGGGGTGTGCAGACATACTGTTCAACCATGTTAGTGAAATGCTGCCTCCTGCTAACACGTTCCGTATCAGGTGTCGGTGCAGATAGCTGTGGCGTGGAGACAAAACTTTTCCACATTTCTGCCATGCTAACCCTGCCCTCAGATGAGCTGGCCGTGACACAGCTGCGTTGGCGACCTCTTGCCACTCCTCTGCCTTCACCTTCCACCTGTTCCCCTGTGACATGTGGGAATGCTCTCAAGAGCACCTCTATCAGCGTGCGCTTGTACTCGCGCATCTTACGGTCGCGCTCCAGTTCAGGAATTAAAGTGGGCACATTGTCTTTATACCGGGGATCCAGCAGGGTGGCCACCCAGTAGTCTGCACACGTTAAAACGTGGGCAACTCTGCTGTCGTTGCGCAGGCATTGGAGCATATATTCGCTCATGTGGGCCAGGCTACCCATGGGTAAGGACAAGCTGTCCTCTGTGGGAGGCGTATCGTCATCGTCCACCGTATCCCCCCAGCCACGCACCAGTGATGGGCCTGGGCTGCCACCCCGCTGTGAACTTGCGTCATCCTCGTCCCCCTCCACCTCCTCCTCCTCATCCTCCTCGTCCTCCAGTACAGTGCCTTGGCTGGCGACTTGTGAACCTGTCCTCTGCTGCTTAAACAAACCTCCCTCTGAGCCACTTCGAACAGACTGGCCCGAAAGTGTTAGAAACGAGCCCTCATCCTCCTCCTCCTCCTCCACCTGGGCCACCTCCTCTAACATCATTGCCCTAAGTGTTTTCTCAAGGAGACATAGAAGTGGTATTGTAACGCTGATAACAGTGTCATCGCCACTGGCCATGTTGGTGGAGTACTCGAAACAGCGCAGCAGGGCACACAGGTCTTGCATGGAGGCCCAATCATTGGTGGTGAAGTGGTGCTGTTCGGCAGTACGACTGACGCGAGCGTGCTGCAGCTGAAACTCCACTATGGCCTGCTGCTGCTCGCACAGTCTCTCCAGCATGTGCAAGGTGGAGTTCCACCGGGTGGGCACGTCGCATATGAGGCGGTGAGCGGGAAGGCCGAAATTCCGCTGTAGCGCAGACAGGCGAGCAGCGGCAGGATGTGAACGGCGGAAGCGCGCACAGACGGCCCGCACTTTATGCAGCAGCTCTGACATGTTGGGGTAGTGGTGAATGAACCTCTGCACCACCAAGTTCAGCACATGCGCCAGGCAAGGGATGTGCGTCAAACCGGCTAGTCCCAGAGCTGCCACGAGATTTCGCCCATTATCGCATACCACCAGGCCTGGCTTGAGGCCCACCGGCAGAAACCACTCGTCGGTCTGTTGTTCAATACCCCGCCACAACTCCTTTGCGCTGTGGGGCCTGTCCCCCAAACATATGAGTTTCAGAATGGCCTGCTGACGTTTACCCCGGGCTGTGCTGAAGTTGGTGGTGAAGGTGTGTGGCTGACCGGATGAGCTGGTGGAAGCAGTGGAGGAGGAAGCCGAGTAGGAGGAGGAGGCTACAGGAGGCAGAGAATGATGCCCTGCGATCCTAGGGGGCGGAAGGACGTGCGCCAAGGAACTGTCCGCCGGGGGCCCAGCCGCCACTACATTCATCCAGTGTGCAGTTAGTGAGATATAGCGTCCCTGGCCGTGCTTACTGGTCCACGTATCTGTGGTTAGGTGGACCTTGCCACAAATGGCGTTGCGCAGTGCACACTTGATTTTATCGGACACTTGCATGTGCAGGGAAGGCACGGCTGTCTTGGAGAAGTAGTGGCGGCTGGGAACCACATACTGCGGGACAGCCATGGCCATCAGCTGTTTGAAGCTGTCTGTGTCCACCAGCCGGAATGACAGCATTTCAAAGGCCAGCAGTTTAGAAATGCTGGCGTTCAGGCCAAGGGCTCGAGGGTGACTCGGGGGGAATTTGCGCTTCCTCTCTAAGGTTTGAGATATTGAGAGCTGAACGCTGCTGTGTGATATAGTGGAGACGCTAGTTGACGGTGGCGGTGGTGGTGGTGTCGGTGGCACATCCTCTGTTTGCTGCTCGGCAGGTGGCAACATTCCTCTCGAGGCGGAAGCCGAGGCAGCAGCGGTAGAGGGAGCAGGGGGAGCCTCAGCGAGTGCCTGGTTTTTAAGGTGTGTACCCCACTGCAGTTCATGCTTTGCATGTAGATGCCTGGTCATGCAGGTTGTGCTGAGGTTCAGAACGTTAATGCCTCGCCTCAGGCTCTGATGGCAGAGCGTGCAAGTCACTCGGGTCTTGTCGGTAGGACATTGTTTAAAGAAGTGCCATGCCAGGGAACTCTTTGAAGCTGCCTTTGTGGGGCTGGGTCCCTGTTGGCGATGTCCAGTAGCAGGCGAACTCTGGGGGCGGCGGCTCGTCTGCTTTGGCCCCCTGCTCCCTCTTTGGCTTCGCTGTTGTCTCGGTCTCACCACTACCTCTTCCTCTGAACTGTGAAAGTCATCGCCACGACCTTCAGTCCATGTGGGGTCTGAGACCTCATCGTCCTCTGCATCGTCTTCCACCCAGTCTCCCTCCCTGACCTCCTCCTGTTCAGTCTGCACACTGCAAAAAGACGCGGCAGTGGGCACCTGTGTTTCGTCATCATCAGAGAGTCGGTGACTCTGCTGTGGTGGTATTCCCATGTCCTCTTCATCTGGAGACATAAGTGGTTGTGCGTCAGTGCATGGTATGTCTTCCTCCACTGGGGAAGGGCTAGGTGGACGCCCCTGGGAAACCCTGGAAGCAGAGTCTTCAAACAGAAGAAGAGACTGCTGCATAACTTGTGGCTCAGACCGTTTCCCTGATATGCTTGGGGGTGATGTGACAGACTGATGGGCTTGGTTTTCAGGTGCCACCTGTGCGCTTTCCGCAGAAGACTGGGTGGAAGACCATGTGGTGAACGTGCTGGAAGCACTGTCGGCCACCCAATCGATTAATGCCTGTACCTGCTCAGGCCTTACCATCCTAAGAGCGGCATTGGGCCCCACGAGATATTGCGGTACATTCTGCCGGCTAGTTGAGGGAGTTCGTTCCCTACTGTGTGCGCCTGGGGCCGAACGGCCACGTCCTCTACCAGCAACAGAAGCTCCACGGACACCACCACGACCGCGTCCTCGTCCCTTAATAGTATTTTTCTTCATTGTTGCGATTCAACTCGCACCACAATGAAATATATTATTTTTTATAAGCAAAATCCCCTCACTGGAATACTTTCAGTCTTTTGACTGTATGGATTACAGATGGAATGACTGTTATATGTGAGTACCGCTTTCTTTGACAGATTCTAGTATGGGTACATATATGTTTTCCCAACCCCAGCACATTAGTTTGCTAATTCCAGATGTATGAAACGCAGGCCTAACTGTATCTAGTATATTGAACGCCAGATAAACTAACTTGGCCTTTTTTAACCACCTCCGGACCGCTGTACGCACAGACGCGTCCTGGAGGTGGTTGATTCATTCCGAGTGGACGCATATACGCGTCATCTCGCGAGACGCGAGATTTCCTGTGAACGCGCGCACACAGGCGCGCGCGCTCACAGGAACGGAAGGTAAGAGAGTTGATCTCCAGCCTGCCAGCGGCGATCGTTCGCTGGCAGGCTGGAGATGTGTTTTTTTTAACCCCTTACAGGTATATTAGACGCTGTTTTGATAACAGCGTCTAATTTACCTGCTACCTGGTCCTCTGGTGGTCCCCTTTGTTTGGATCGACCACCAGAGGACACAGGCAGCTCAGTAATATGTTACACCACTACACTACACCCCCCCCCGTCACTTATTAACCCCTTATTAGCCCCTGATCACCCCATATAGACTCCCTGATCACCCCATATAGACTCCCTGATCACCCCCCTGTCATTGATCACCCCCCTGTCATTGATCAACCCCCTGTAAAGCTCCATTCAGATGTCCGCATGATTTTTACGGATCCACTGATCGATGGATCGGATCCGCAAAACGCATCCGGACGTCTGAATGAAGCCTTACAGGGGCATGATCAATGACTGTGGTTATCACCCCATATAGACTCCCTGATCACCCCCCTGTCATTGATCACCCCCCTGTCATTGATTACCCCCCTGTAAAGCTCCATTCAGACGTCCGCATGATTTTTACGGATCCACTGATAGATGGATCGGATCCGCAAAACGCATCCGGACGTCTGAATGAAGCCTTACAGGGGCATGATCAATGACTGTGGTGATCACCCCATATAGACTCCCTGATCACCCCCCTGTAAAGCTCCATTCAGATGTCCGCATGATTTTTACGGATCCACTGATAGATGGATCGGATCCGCAAAACGCATACGGACGTCTGAATGAAGCCTTACAGGGGCATGATCAATGACTGTGGTTATCACCCCATATAGACTCCCTGATCACCCCCCTGTCATTGATCACCCCCCTGTCATTGATTACCCCCCTGTAAAGCTCCATTCAGACGTCCGCATGATTTTTACGGATCCACTGATAGATGGATCGGATCCGCAAAACGCATCCGGACGTCTGAATGAAGCCTTACAGGGGCATGATCAATGACTGTGGTGATCACCCCATATAGACTCCCTGATCACCCCCCTGTCATTGATTACCCCCCTGTAAAGCTCCATTCAGACGTCCGCATGATTTTTACGGATCCACTGATAGATGGATCGGATCCGCAAAACGCATCCGGACGTCTGAATGAAGCCTTACAGGGGCATGATCAATGACTGTGGTGATCACCCCATATAGACTCCCTGATCACCCCCCTGTCATTGATTACCCCCCTGTCATTGATCACCCCCCTGTAAAGCTCCATTCAGACGTCCGCATGATTTTTACGGATCCACTGATAGATGGATCGGATCCGCAAAACGCATACGGACGTCTGAATGAAGCCTTACACGGGCGTGATCAATGACTGTGGTTATCACCCCATATAGACTCCCTGATCACCCCCCTGTCATTGATCACCCCCCTGTCATTGATCACCCCCCTGTCATTGATCACCCCCCTGTCATTGATCACCCCCCTGTCATTGATCACCACCCCTGTCATTGATCACCCCCCCTGTCATTGATCACCCCCCCCTGTCATTGATCACCCCCCTGTCATTGATCACCCCCCTGTCATTGATCACCCCCCTGTCATTGATCAACCCCCCTGTCATTGATCACCCCCCTGTAAGGCTCCATTCAGACATTTTTTTGGCCCAAGTTAGCGGAATTATTATTTTTTTTTCTTACAAAGTCTCATATTCCACTAACTTGTGACAAAAAATTAAATCTCACATGAACTCACCATACCCCTCACGGAATCCAAATGCGTAAAAATTTTTAGACATTTATATTCCAGACTTCTTCTCACGCTTTAGGGCCCCTAGAATGCCAGGGCAGTATAAATACCCCACATGTGACCCCATTTCGGAAAGAAGACACCCCCAGGTATTCCGTGAGGGGCATATTGAGTCCATGAAAGATTGAAATTTTTGTCCCAAGTTAGCGGAACGGGAGACTTTGTGAGAAAAAAATAAAAAATATCAATTTCCGCTAACTTGTGCCAAAAAAAAAAAATTTCTATGAACTCGCCATGCCCCTCATTGAATACCTTGGGGTGTCTTCTTTCCAAAATGGGGTCACATGTGGGGTATTTATACTGCCCTGGCATTCTAGGGGCCCCAAAGCGTGAGAAGAAGTCTGGTATCCAAATGTCTAAAAATGCCCTCCTAAAAGGAATTTGGGCCCCTTTGCGCATCTAGGCTGCAAAAAAGTGTCACACATCTGGTATCTCCGTACTCAGGAGAAGTTGGGGAATATGTTTTGGGGTGTCATTTTACATATACCCATGCTGGGTGAGATAAATATCTTGGTCAAATGCCAACTTTGTATAAAAAAATGGGAAAAGTTGTCTTTTGCCAAGATATTTCTCTCACCCAGCATGGGTATATGTAAAAAGACACCCCAAAACACATTCCCCAACTTCTCCTGAATACAGCGATACCACATGTGTGACACTTTTTTGCAGCCTAGGTGGGCAAAGGGGCCCATATTCCAAAGAGCACCTTTCAGATTTCACTGGTCATTTACCTACTTACCACACATTAGGGCCCCTGGAAAATGCCAGGGCAGTATAACTACCCCACAAGTGACCCCATTTTGGAAAGAAGACACCCCAAGGTATTCCGTGAGGGGCATGGCGAGTTCCTAGAATTTTTTATTTTTTGTCACAAGTTAGTGGAAAATGATGATTTTTTTATTATTTTTTTTTCATACAAAGTCTCATATTCCACTAACTTGTGACAAAAAATAAAAACTTCCATGAACTCACTATGCCCATCAGCGAATACCTTGGGGTCTATTCTTTCCAAAATGGGGTCACTTGTGGGGTAGGTATAATGCCCTGGTATTTTAGGGGCCCAAATGTGTGGTAAGGAGTTTGAAATCAAATTCTGTAAAAAATGACGAGTGAAATCCGAAAGGTGCTCTTTGGAATATGGGCCCCTTTGCCCACCTAGGCTGCAAAAAAGTGTCACACATCTGGTATCTCCGTACTCAGGAGAAGGTGGAGAATGTGTTTTGGGGTGTCATTTTACATATACCCATGCTGGGTGAGAGAAATATCTTGGTCAAATGCCAACTTTGTATAAAAAAATGGGAAAAGTTGTCTTTTGCCAAGATATTTCTCTCACCCAGCATGGGTATATGTAAAAAGACACCCCAAAACACATTCCCCAACTTCTCCTGAGTACAGAGATACCACATGTGTGGCACTTTTTTGCAGCCTAGGTGGGCAAAGGGGCCCATATTCCAAAGAGCACCTTTTGGATTTCACTGGTCATTTACCTACTTACCACACATTAGGGCCCCTGGAAAATGCCAGGGCAGTATAACTACCCCACAAGTGACCCCATTTTGGAAAGAAGACACCCCAAGGTATTCCGTGAGGGGCATGACGAGTTCCTAGAATTTTTTATTTTTTGTCACAAGTTAGTGGAAAATGATGATTTTTTATTTTTTATTTTTTTTCATACAAAGTCTCATATTCCACTAACTTGTGACAAAAAATAAAAACTTCCATGAACTCACTATGCCCATCAGCGAATACCTTTGGGTCTCTTCTTTCCAAAATGGGGTCACTTGTGGGGTAGTTATACTGCCCTGGCATTCTAGGGGCCCAAATGTGTGGTAAGGAGTTTGAAATCAAATTCTGTAAAAAATGACGAGTGAAATCCGAAAGGTGCTCTTTGGAATATGGGCCCCTTTGCCCACCTAGGCTGCAAAAAAGTGTCACACATCTGGTATCTCCGTATTCAGGAGAAGTTGGGGAATGTGTTTTGGGGTGTCTTTTTACATATACCCATGCTGGGTGAGAGAAATATCTTGGCAAAAGACAACTTTTCCCATTTTTTTATACAAAGTTGGCATTTGACCAAGATATTTATCTCACCCAGCATGGGTATATGTAAAATGACACCCCAAAACACATTCCCCAACTTCTACTGAATACGGAGATACCAGATGTGTGACACTTTTTTGCAGCCTAGGTGGGCAAAGGGGCCCACATTCCAAAGAGCACCTTTCGGATTTCACTCGTCATTTTTTACAGAATTTGATTTCAAACTCCTTACCACACATTTGGGCCCCTAGAATGCCAGGGCAGTATAACTACCCCACAAGTGACCCCATTTTGGAAAGAAGACACCCCAAGGTATTTCGTGATGGGCATAGTGAGTTCATGGAAGTTTTTATTTTTTGTCACAAGTTAGTGGAATATGAGACTTTGTAAGAAAAAAAAAATAAATAAATAAATCATCATTTTCCGCTAACTTGTGACAAAAAATAAAAAGTTCTATGAACTCACTATGCCCATCAGCGAATACCTTAGGGTGTGTACTTTCCGAAATTGGGTCATTTGTGGGGTGTTTGTACTGTCTGGGCATTGTAGAACCTCAGGAAACATGACAGGTGCTCAGAAAGTCAGAGCTGCTTCAAAAAGCGGAAATTCACATTTTTGTACCATAGTTTGTAAACGCTATAACTTTTACCCAAACCATTTTTTTTTTTTACCCAAACATTTTTTTTTTTATCAAAGACATGTAGAACAATAAATTTAGAGCAAAATTTATATATGGATGTCGTTTTTTTTTGCAAAATTTTACAACTGAAAGTGAAAAATGTCATTTTTTTGCAAAAAAATCGTTAAATTTCGATTAATAACAAAAAAAGTAAAAATGTCAGCAGCAATGAAATACCACCAAATGAAATCTCTATTAGTGAGAAGAAAAGGAGGTAAAATTCATTTGGGTGGTAAGTTGCATGACCGAGCAATAAATGGTGAAAGTAGTGTAGGTCAGAAGTGTAAAAAGTGGCCTGGTCTTTCAGGGTGTTTAAGCACTGGGGGCTGAGGTGGTTAAATAAAAAAAAAATTCCCTCACTGGAATACTTTCAGTCTTTTGACTGTATGGATTACAGATGGAATGACTGTTATATGTGAGTACCGCTTTCTTTGACAGATTCTAGTATGGGTACATATATGTTTTCCCAACCCCAGCACATTAGTTTGCTAATTCCAGATGTATGAAACGCAGGCCTAACTGTATCTAGTATATTGAACGCCAGATAAACTAACTTGGCCTTTTTTAAATAAAAAAAATTCCCTCACTGGAATACTTTCAGTCTTTTGACTGTATGGATTACAGATGAAATGACTGTTATATGTGAGTACCGCTTTCTTTGACAGATTCTAGTATGGGTACATATATGTTTTCCCAACCCCAGCACATTAGTTTGCTAATTCCAGATGTATGAAACGCAGGCCTAACTGTATCTAGTATATTGAACGCCAGATAAACTAACTTGGCCTTTTTTAAATAAAAAAAATTCCCTCACTGGAATACTTTCAGTCTTTTGACTGTATGGATTACAGATGGAATGACTGTTATATGTGAGTACCGCTTTCTTTGACAGATTCTAGTATGGGTACATATATGTTTTCCCAACCCCAGCACATTAGTTTGCTAATTCCAGATGTATGAAACGCAGGCCTAACTGTATCTAGTATATTGAACGCCAGATAAACTAACTTGGCCTTTTTTAAATAAAAAAAATCCCCTCACTTCAATACTTTCAGTCTTTTGACTGTATGGATTACAGATGGAATGACTGTTATATGTGAGTACCGCTTTCTTTGACAGATTCTAGTATGGGTACATATATGTTTTCCCAACCCCAGCACATTAGTTTGCTAATTCCAGATGTATGAAACGCAGGCCTAACTGTATCTAGTATATTGAACGCCAGATAAACTAACTTGGCCTTTTTTAAATAAAAAAAATTCCCTCACTGGAATACTTTCAGTCTTTTGACTGTATGGATTACAGATGGAATGACTGTTATATGTGAGTACCGCTTTCTTTGACAGATTCTAGTATGGGTACATATATGTTTTCCCAACCCCAGCACATTAGTTTGCTAATTCCAGATGTATGAAACGCAGGCCTAACTGTATCTAGTATATTGAACGCCAGATAAACTAACTTGGCCTTTTTTAAATAAAAAAAATTCCCTCACTGGAATACTTTCAGTCTTTTGACTGTATGGATTACAGATGGAATGACTGTTATATGTGAGTACCGCTTTCTTTGACAGATTCTAGTATGGGTACATATATGTTTTCCCAACCCCAGCACATTAGTTTGCTAATTCCAGATGTATGAAACGCAGGCCTAACTGTATCTAGTATATTGAACGCCAGATAAACTAACTTGGCCTTTTTTAAATAAAAAAAAAATTCCCTCACTGGAATACTTTATGGCTTTTCACTGTATGGATTACAGGTGGACTGGTATTAGTAGGGGTGACACAAGCACACCCAAGTCCCTGATGTAGGATTTCTATGGCACAGACCACTATTACAAGTGATTAATGGACGTTGGGAGAGATTGTGCTGCAGCACTAGTCCCAAGATGGCCGCCGCCTATCAGCCCAGTAACATGTGCCACAAAATGGTCTGCACAACCTTTAAAAAAAATAGCCTTGGACTGTGCTGCTAAATCGCTATTGGTCTGAATCCCAGGTGTAGATGTCTGACTTGTTTGGAGCTTTGGAATGCACACTGTGGCAGCTTCTGCTGCAGCACTACAAGTCGCAAAATGGCGGCCGGCGGTCAGCCCAGGTACATGTGGATGGAAAAATCACTCTGGCCACTCTAAAAATAGCCAATCCCTATCAAAAAAGCAGCTCAGCTGCAGTTGTTCAGATGAATCACAGGTGGAGGAGAGAAATTTGCTTCCAGTTATTCAATTATCCCTGCCTATTCTCGCCCTAGCATCAGCTGCGTCTATCCCTGTTCTATTCACATCGGGAGTGAGCACGTCCCGACGTGCGCACAAGCTTATAAAGAGGCTGAGTCACATGCTGCACTTGGCCAATCACAGCCTTGCCAATAGTAGGCATGGCTGCGATGGCATCTAAGGGCAAGTAGTATGATGCATGTTGATTGGCTGCTTTGCAGCCTTTCAAAATGCGCCAAAATACATGCCGAACGACGAACCCGAACCCGAACTTTTACGAAAAAGTTCGGGTTCGGGTCCGTGTCACGAACACCCCAAAATTCGGTACGGACCCGAACTATGCTCGAACTGTTCGCTCAACACTACTAATGACATCACAGGAGAGCGTCCAGATGGCCAGACTCCGCCCCCGCTTGTATCCAGACCGCTTCCTCCGGTCTCTGTAAAGAGGAATAGAAAGGAAAAAAGAAATTACTCTCCACCACAACAGGCAGTAAAACGCAGGGATTAAAAATTCGCTGCGACACACAGCTCGAGGACACTACAGAGAGGCAGTTACAGACAGCATCGGTCTCCTGAACCAACTGCCAGAACCACAGCATCGGTAAACTGTCGTCCAGCAACTGAAGTAACCAGTAATGGTGAGATTGATGGTTCATTGTCTCACAGTAATGTCTTTTTTCCCCAAGACACATTACCTCCTACTAATATTAACCCTTTCAATTCCGATAGTTTTGATCATTCAAAAATCCAATTATTTAAGGATTTTATATCTTTTTTATCTAAGAATGATAATGCTCCTATTGCTGAGTCTGTCTGGTCCTCTCCAGATATTGACTCAGTATCTGCTGTGTCATGTGATAAAAAAGTTAATTGTAATGAAGTCTTGCATTCTAGTTTTGACAAGGATAAATGCCTTATACCATCCCTTCAATCTGGCACGGGCATTAAAGAAATTTCCTTTAAAGAAGCAATGCCGTGTCAGATTTCGCCATTGGGATTTCATTTACCCCAACAGGTGAAAGATAAAATCTGGAAAAGAGAATTTTTAGATTTATTTTCCTTGCTTCCTTCGTCTAAAGATACTCTTAGAACAGATAAAAAAGATGAGGAAGAAAGAAAAAAGATTCATCAAAAAAGTTTTCTTAATTGGGTACAAGCATTCTGCATTTATGCAGCGATTTTAGGAAAAAAATATCCACTACAGTACAGTGGTTTATTCCAACATTTAGATAGTATATTGGAGGCCTATAAAAGTTTTGGAGGTACTGCTTGGATGATTTATGATGAATCATTCAGGCAAAAGTTGGCAGTTTATCCGGATCTGAAATGGGGATATAAAGACGTAGGGTTGTGGTTGAACTTAATGTTACCCCAGCGTAATAATCTTTTTCGTCAACAACCAGTTAGGAAGGGAATATGTTTTGCATTCAACGAATCCTTTTGTCGTTGGTAAGCAAATTGCAGATACAAACAAGATTGTATTTTTTGTGCCGGCAATCATCCAGCATCCAAGTGTTTTCAGAAGCTCGGAAACTATTCTCATAAGGAATCAAATAGAGGAAGTGACGCCTTTGAACCTTCCAAGACTCATATTCCATTTAAATCAGTATCCAGACAGAGTGAAGTCCCAATTGTTGATTGAAGGTTTTTCTATAGGATTTTTTGTTCCTACTTATATTGGTTTAGGATGTTATTCAGTTCAAAATGCTAAATCTGTTAATATGAATAAACTTATTGTTAGGGAAAAAAATTGATAAAGAAAATGCTGATAATAGAGTGGCTGGCCCCTTTTTATTCCCGCCTTTTAGGAATTTTAGAATTTCTCCGTTAGGTCTAGTACCGAAGCAGGAATTAAATTCTTATAGCCTTATTCATAATCTTTCATATCCTAAGGACTATTCTCTGAATGATATGATAGATAAAGCTGCGACAAGTGTGCATTATGCCTCTTTCGATTTGGCACTTTCCTTACTTCGTAAAGCTGGAAATAATGCTTTAATGGCCAAAACAGACATTAAATCCGCTTTTACATTGCTTCCCATAAATCCTAAAGGTTATAATTCCTTGGGGTTCAAATTTGAATATAAATATTATTATGATAAGGCTCTGCCAATGGGATTTTCTCTTTCATGCTATTATTTCGAAGCTTTTGCCACTTTCCTTCACTGGC
The DNA here is from genome assembly GCF_905171765.1 of Bufo bufo. Classification (NCBI taxonomy): domain Eukaryota; kingdom Metazoa; phylum Chordata; class Amphibia; order Anura; family Bufonidae; genus Bufo; species Bufo bufo. The sequence goes on from NC_053394.1 coordinate 91,705,716, forward strand.
TGGTTGAATGCCATTACGAATCAGGATATGTTATTCATTATCTTGATGATTTTTTATTTATTGGTCGTGATAAATCTGTAGACTGCATAAATTTAGTGAATACTTTTAGAAATATAGCTGAATATTTTAACATCCCATTGGCAGAGGAGAAAACTGTATTACCAACTACATTTATAAAATTCCTTTGTATTTACATAGATTTTAAAACATATGCAATCTGTTTTAGGTTCTTTAAACTTTATTTCCAGAGTAATACCAATGGGCAGAATCTTCTCTAAAAGAATGTATTCAGCTACTACTGGTAAAAAACGTCCTTTTGATCATATTAGAATAACACTTCAATTGAAAGAGGATATATCTATATGGGTTCAGTTCTTGGAGAAATTTAATGGTAGAACCATTTGGCAAGAGGAATTTGTGGATTTGGATTCCTTGCGTTTATTTACAGATTCTGCTGCATCTGTAGGTTATGGGGCTAGTTTCCAAAATTATTGGTCAGCTGAAAAATGGCCTATCACTTGGTTAGGAAAACCATTCATGAAAAATATAAATTTTTTGGAACTTTTCCCAGTCCTAGTAGCATTAAATATTTGGGGAGATTATTTTAAAAACAAGAGAATTCTGTTGTTTTCGGATAATAAAGGTGTCGTATTTGCCATAAATTGCCAATCAGCAAAAAGCGATATGGTTACATGTTTACTCAGACAAATTGTGTTAATTTGTTTACACAACAACATCTGGTTGAAGGCTAAATATATTGAGGGGAAATGAAATATAATAGCAGACTCTTTATCCCGACAGAATTTTCCTATGTTCATAAATCTCGTACCGGAGGCAGACCGAATTGGAATCCCTTGCCCGTCCAGTTTATGGAACTTGATGTGAAACTTATGAGTGATCTTCTATCCTATTCAGTGGCAACATCTACATGGGCTGCATATGCAGCTGCATGGTTTAAGTGGCAAAGTTTCTGTTCTAATAATAATTACAATGACAAAGAGAACAATTCAATTCACTGGCTTCTCTTTATTCAACATCTAATAAAATCTGGGAAAAAAGGAGCTTACATACAGAAAATTGTAAGTGGAATTTCCTTTTTTCAAAAGATAATTAATGTTACTCCGTTATCATCAATTTTTTTTGTCAAACAATTAATTAAAGGGGCTAAAAGATTGGAACATAAAAGAAGTAGGACAAAGCCGTTGTCTTTTGAGAATCTAGAAAAGTTCATAGAATTCTTACCTGAAGTGTGTTCTTCGCAATATGAGACTTTCTTGTTCAAAGCTGCGTTTTTGATATCCTTCTTCGGAGCTGTTCGTATTAGTGAGATTGCTGCTAAGAATAAGACATCAGAAGCTCCGTTAATGTTTGATGATTTAATTATCCATAGGAATAGTATCAGCTTATTAATTAAAAGATCTAAAGCTGATCAATTTGGTAAAGGTGCTTGGTTACATTTAAATAAATCTCGTTCTAATAAGTTGTGTCCTTTTTTAGCATTACAAGAATGGGTATTGGTTAGATCTGATAATCCAGGACCTTTATTTAAACATTTGGAAAATTCTCCTTTAACGGCTTTTCAATTTAATTTCATTCTGTCAAAATGCAAGAATAAATGTAATTTATCTAAAGTGAAGCTTTCTGCTCACTCATTTAGGATTGGAGCAGCCACACATGCTTATAAGATAGGTTTGAATGAGAATAAAATAAAGAAAATAGGCAGGTGGAAATCTAGAAGATGTTGTTTATATATCAGACCTGAACTTTTGTCTTAATTTTTCAGAATTGAAGATCATATGGATATTGGGGAACGAACTCATCTCAGAGGCTTGCCAGCGGTCTACGATGAGGTTCGGATCTGACAACTTGGGGTTTGGGAGCGATACCATTATATTTTGGAGAGGTATAACAGGTATTCGTTTACAGGAAATATACCCTTTTTGTGTCTCAGTTTCAAGGTGTTGGCCAAAACCTAGTTGTATTATATTACATGTAGGTACTAATGATATTGGTAGGATTAGTACACATCTGTTCTTAAAAGAATTAAAAAATATTATAGTTAAAGTACAAGTTTTGTTTTGTCAATCTAAATTAGCCCTGTCTGATATTATTTCCAAATGGGATTGGATGTCTGGTCAGCTCTCCTTCTTGGAAAAAATAAGGAAACGTGTGAATAAAAACATGGAGAGATTCATGATAGATAATAATAATCTGTCATGCAGAGGGCTTTGTTGAGGGTTTATACAATGAAAGTAAGCTTTCATTGTCAGATATAGGTTTGGACATACTTAACATAGGATTTCAGAATTTGATTGAGAAGAGTCATGGTGTGGTTTAGCCATTTAAGCTTTGCTTTATGGCGTAAGGGAGAATAGTCACTCTTTGAGTGGGCTATCTGAATATGTGTATTTGTCAGTTATATAAAATTGAGATATTGGTATTTATATATGAATTTAAAGTAACATATACACACCATGGCCAATATTATCCATTTTAACCACTTCCCATCTGGGCCATTTGCCCCCTTCCTGACCAGGCCTAATTTTGCAAAACTGACATATCTCACTTTATGCGGTAATAACTTTGGAACGCCTTTATTTATCCAAGTCATTCAGAGATTGTTTTCTCGTGACACATTGTACTTCATGACAGTCAATTTGACTCAAAATATTTAACTTTATATATGAAAAAATCCGAAATTTACCAAAAATTTTGAAATTTTTCTAAATTTCAATTTCTCTGCTTTGAAAACAGAAAGTGATACCTCATAAAATATTTATTACTTAACATTCCCCATATGTCTACTTTATGTTGGCATCATTTTGGAAATGTCATTTTATTTTTTTAGGACGTTAGAAGGCTTAGAAGTTTAGAAGCAATTCTTCAAATTTTTAAGAAAATTGCCAAAACCCACTTGTTAAGGACCAGTTCAGGTCTGAAGTCACTTTGTGGGGCCTACATAGTGGATACCCCCATAAATGACCCCATTGTAGAAACTACACCCCTCAAGGTATTCAAAACCGATTTTACAAACTTTGTTAACCCTTTAGGCGTTCCACAAGAATTAAAGGAAAGTAGAGATACAATTTCAAAATTTCACTTTTTTGGCAGATTTTCCATTTTAATATTTTTTTTCCAGTTACAAAGCAAGGGTTAACAGCCAAAACAAACTCAATATTTATGGCCCTGATTCTGTAGTTTGCAGAAACACCCCACATGTGGTCGTAAACTGCTGTACGGTCACACGGCAGGGCGCAGAAGGAAAGGAATGCCATACGGTTTTTAGATGCCATGTCCCATTTGAAGCCCCCTGATGCACCCTTACAGTAGAAACTCCCAAGAAGTGACCCCATTTTGGAAACTAGGGGATAAGGTGCCAGTTTAATTGCTACTACTTTTGGGTACATATGATTTTTTGATCATTCATTATAACACTTTATGGGGCAAGGTGACCAAAAAAATTGGTTGTTTTAGCACAGTTTCTATTTATTTATTTTTACAGCGTTCACCTGAGGGGTTCAGTCAAGTGACATTTTTATAGAAAAGATTGTTACGGACGTGGCGATACCTAATATGTATACTTTTTCTTATTTATTAAAGTTTTACACAATAATAGCATTTTTGAAACAAAAAAATTATGTTTTAATGTGTCCATGTTCTGAGAGCTATAGTTTTTTTATTTTTTGAGAGATTTTCTTATGTAGGGGCTCATTTTTTGCGGGATGAGGTGACGGTTTTATTGGTACCATTTTGTGGGACATACGCGTTTTTGATCACTTGGTGTTGCACCTTTTGTGATGCAAGGTGACAAAAATTGCTTGTTTTGAAATTTTTTTTTTTTACGGTGTTCACCTGAGGGGTTAGCTCCTGTGATATTTTTATAGAGCTGGTTTTTACGGACGTGGCAATACCTAATATGTATACTTTTTTATTTGTTTCACTTTAATGCAATAATAGCATTTTTGAAACCAAAAAAATTATGTTTTAATGTCTCCATGTTCTAAGAGCTATAGTTTTTTTATTTTTTGAGAGATTTTCTTATGTAGGGGCTCATTTTTTGCGGGATGAGGTGACAGTTTTATTGGTACCATTTTGTGGGACATACGCATTTTTGATCATTTGGTGTTGCACCTTTTGTGATGTAAGGTGACAAAAATTGCTTGTTTTGACACCGTTTTTTTTTTTTTTTTTACGGTGTTCACCCGAGGGGTTAGGTCATGTGATATTTTTATAGAGCTGTTTTTTACGGCTGCGGCAATACCAAATATGTCTATTTTATTTTATTTTTTCTATTTTTAACATTTTTTTTTTATTTCTTACTTGGGGAATTTTTTTTTTTACATGTGAAACCTTTTTTCTATTTTATCTTTTCAACCCTTTATTTATTTATTTATTTTTTTACACTTTTCGTCCCCCATAAGGTCATACAAGACCTCTGGGTGACATTTACTTCACTTTTTCTTTTTTTTTTTCACTGTTGATTTCTCCTATAACTGGGGCTGACATAGTAGCCCAAGTTACAAGAGAAATACACCCCCCAGAGAGGCTGTACAGCATAATTCTGTGCTGTACAGCCTCAGAGCAGGGCTGATCGAGGTCTGTGAAAGACCTCACACAGCTCCTGCACTCTCCGGTCCCGGCGGTCACATGACCGCCGGGCCGGAACAGGAAGCGCATAGCGCTTCCTGCTCTGCATGCAAAGCGCTCGGTGAGCGCTGTGTATGCAGAGATCCAGAAGGCAGGGACACCTGGGCACTGTCCCTGCCTTCTCTCTGGGTTGCCCTGCTGTCACTGACAGCGGGCAACCCGATCAGCAGCTGCACGATTAGCGTGCAGCTGCAGTTTCTGAACGGACGTTCTGGAACGTCCGTTCAGAAATAGAGAACCACCTCCCGGACGTTTATAGTCAACGGGCAGACGGGAGGTGGTTAATAAAGATTATTTAAATAATGAAAATGGAGTAATCTTTGAATGGTTATTTATATAAGTGGTTAAAGTAATGGTTTGGAATTGAGGAAGTTAAGACACCATGATCAAACCTTATTGCGGATGCAATTAAGGGGTGACATGGTGTCACGACACATATTAATTGCATGTGCAATTATTAACAGTATGTGGATCTTACCTGGTAACAGATGCCAATTGGTGCAGTCTGCGGTTTCTCATGGGGCAATCTTCTTCAGATGATTGGAGGGGAATATCATCCTGGCTCGAGGGTACCTATAAAAGAGAGAAAATGTAAGTTGGTGCTCATGCAGGTAACGGCAGCGACGAGACCCCTCCCTCTCTTCCCTTTTTCCTTAATTGTCATGGTGTGTAGTACGGGGGAATAGTCACACTTTGAGTGGGCTATCTGAATATGTGTATTTGTCAGTTATATAAAATTGAGATATTGGTATTTATATATGAATTTAAAGTAACATATACACACCATGGCCAATATTATCCAATGAAAATGGAGTAATCTTTGAATGGTTATTTATATAAGTGGTTAAAGTAATGGTTTGGAATTGAGGAAGTTAAGACACCACGTGGAGAAGGTGCGACAGTTGCACAAATAGCTGAGCCTCTAGATGTAACGGCAATGTCCCCATTGCTCCTGGAGGCTCAGTTTGTTGGCTGCACTATTATTGTTGAGAATTTCCCATAGCACTACATCCCACAGGTGCTTTATTCACAATCTGGCCTGGTCTAATGAGTCAAAATATGAGACTTTTGGTTTCAACCATCATGTCTTTGTGAGACGGAGAAAAGGTGAGTAGATAGTTTCAATATGTGTGGGTCCCACAATGTAGCATGGATGATGAGGCGTGATGATATAGGGGTGCTTTGCAGATAACACTGTTGGTTATTTATTCAAACTTCAAGGCACACTTAACCAGCATGGCTATCACAGCATTCTGGTTTGTGATTACTGGGACCATCATTAGGACAAACACACCTTCAGAATCTTAAGAGCTATTTGTCCAGGAAGAGAGAGAGAGAGAGACAGAGTGCTGTACCAGATGACATGGCTTAAAAAAATCACTTGACCTTTACCCGACTGAGATGATTTGGGATGAGTTGCACCCCAGAGCAAAGGAAAAACAGCCAAAAAGTGCTCTGAACGTCTGGGAGCTCCCTCAAGACTGTTGGAAAACCACTGTATGGGACTATGTCATGAAGCAGTTTGACAGAATTTGGAGTGTGCAAGGATGTCATCCAAGCAAAAGGGAGCTATTTTGAAGAATCGGAAATATAAAACATATACTGGTCTAACACTTTTTTGTTTATTACTTAATTCCATAAGGTCTTCATGTCTTCCATATGAATGTTCAATATATAAAATAAAAAAATACAAGACAAACTATGGAATAAAAAAGTGTGTCCAAACTTTTGACTTTACTGTAAGTTATAGTTTTCACACTGATGCTAAACTACAATATTTCTCTGTTTATTACAATTTTACAATCAGGGTGCCTGCGTATGCCACCTACACGGCTCATTTAGTGCAGGACTGAAAAGCCTCCATGCACTGCTTCACAGGCAAAGTTAGAAACCTGAAAACTACAAAAAGAAAACACAATATGCTTCTGTTTGAAATCAGTAGAGCAGTAGAGAGCTAATGTACCTGTGTCAAAAAAGCATATTATTGCTCTGTACAAAACAGAGTGGTAATATGGATGTGTGTATGAGCCCTGACATTGACACGCTTAGGAGTAGCTACACAATGCTCACATTTCATCGTCTCTTTGAAGGTTCTCTTTGTTCTGCATTCATTGTTCCAACCAAAGCTATTGTATAATTATCCTGAAATAGCTTAGTTACATAACCGGTGCCATCATGGAGCAGTACTATTCAAAATATCCCACAGTCATTATTGGCTGAGCAGATGAGAGTTGGCTAAGCTTTATGCATAAATCCATCTATCTTTTAGATGTCTGATCTTACTGGAAAAGCACACATGTACCTTCAAAACTACTTTGATAACAGGTAGTAAGAACAAGAGATTGCATTCAGCTTCTTATACAGCACTTTGCAAATTGCTCCGTTATTGCATATTGCAGCTCAATAAATACTTTCATCTTCAAAAATGAAGGCAGATCGCTTACTGATACAGGATGACCTTTCAGATGACCTTAACATTAGAAAAATGGTAGAGCATAATATTTCCATTACTGTACTTTTAGATCATTACGGTGTCTATACAGTCCTGTAATACAGACAGAATGACATTCCTTGAATTCTGAAGGAAAAAAAGCCATCACAATATAAGTGCTTCCGCATGCTGAAGTTAATTTATCTTATGAATTTTAAGCAAGCCAATTCTATCTCATCCACTGGCTGCTATTTGAATGGAGTGACATTTTCATAAGACATTCAATTCATAGGCTACTATGTAAGACTGAACTAGAGCAAATAATAATAAAATAGTGCATGAATGCACTATATTACGATTATTTCTGCACATCTGTATTACTACTATTGCATCAATACTAAAGGGGACCTGTCAGCACAAAATACAAAGCAATCCGTAAAACACCATGTTAAGCCTCATGCACACGTCCGTGGAACACGGACCGTGTCATACCGGCCTGGATTTCTTTTGAGTGCAGGAGCGCACAGCGTCATTGGTTGCTATGACGCCATGTGCTTCCTGCTGCCGCCGCAGTACAGTAATACACTGGTATAGATCATACCAGCGTATCTCTGTACTGCGGCGGCAGCAGGAAGCGCACGGCGTCATAGCAACCAATGACGCTGTGCGCTCCTGCACTCAGAAGAAATCCAGGCCGGTATCACATGGTCCGTGTTACACGGACGTGTGCATGAGGCTTTATAGAGAAGGAGAAGCCAGGTAGATTGATATATATATATATATATATATATATATACATATATGTCCTTTAACTTTCCAAGATACTGTATACTGAATCGGTGGAAGAAGAGACCTAAAGGCTGCAAGTTAGTTTGCATGTTACTTACACATTTTAACTCCCATATGAATTATTAATTCCTTCCGATACATACAATATCTGTTATGTACATTTGTTTCTTGTGTTTGTTGTTGTGCCTTATGAAGTCCTGCACAGCATGTAACCCATCCATCATGTGACAACATACATATGAGGTATGTTTGACAAAAGTCACAGATTGCTTTACACTTTACAATAATGCCACAACCAGTTTGACCTGCAATTTATTCAAATATACATAGTTCTGTGACTTGAGATGATAAAAATTTGGAAAATTAGATCCTGGAGCTCTGCAGTGTATACATGATAGGATGATGGATGATGGAACGTCTTATGTTTGCTGAGTCACTACTTTTTCCAGATTCTTATTCTCTTTCTGATTATTACATAATGAAACTGTAGAGAGTATAGAAGTGCACATGTAATCTGGCCACAAATATGGTAAATTAATGAACCATTTCTTGAAAATTGCTGGATGGATTTGAATGTTTGCACTGATAACCTGTTGCATAGAGATGAGCGAAAACCTGTTGTATAGAGATGACCTGAAATCCATTTCAAGTCTAATTCAATCAAATCAGCCTTCAGATTAGATTTGTTCTGTGTAAATTTGGTCCAAATAAGGAAATAACGCCATATCAGCATGACTTCATGAGGGATCGGTCATGTCAAAATAATTTAATCAGTTTCTATGAGGAGGTAAGTTCTAGACTTGACAGTGGCAAATCAGTTGATGTCGTATATCTGGACTTCTCCAAAGCATTTAATACTGTACCGCATGAAAGGTTAGTATATAAAATGAGAATACTTGGACTGGGATTAAATGTCTGTATGTGGGTAACTAACTGACTCAGTAATAGAAAACAGAGGGTAGTTATTATTCGTACACACTCATGTTGGGTGACTGTCACTAGTGGGGTACCTCAGGGGTCAGCATTGGGCCCTATTCTCTTCAGTATATTTATTAATAATCTTGTAGAAGGCTTGCACAGTAAAGTATACATTTTTGCAGATGACACTAAACTGAGTAAAGTAATTAACAATGAAGAGGACAGTATACTACTACAGAGGGATCTGGATAGATTGGAGGCTTGGGCAGATAAGAGGCAGATGAGGTTTAACACTGACAAATGTAAAGTTATGCACATGGGAAGGAATAATGCAAGTCACCCGTACATACTAAATGGTAAAACACTCGGTAACACTGACATGGAAAAGGATCTAGGAATTTTAATAAACAGCAAACTAAGCTGCAAAAACCAGTGTCAGGCAGCTGCTGCCAAGGCCAATAAGATAATGGGTTGGTTGCATCAAAAGGGGCATAGATGCCGGTGATAAGAATATAGTCCTACCACTTTACAAATCGCTAGTCAGACCACACATGGAGTACTGTGTACAGTTCTGGGCTCCTGTGAACAAGGCAGACATAGCAGAGCTGGAGAGGGTCCAGAGGAGGGCATCTAAAGTAATAACTGGAATAGGGCAACTACAGTACCCTGAAAGATTATCAAAATTAGGGTTATTCCCCTTAGAAAAAAGACGACTGAGGGGAGATCTAATGAATATGTATAAATATATCAGGGGTCAGTACAGAGATCTATCCCATCATCTATTTATCCCCAGGACTGTGACGAGGGGACATCCTCTGCGTCTGGAGAAAAGAAGGTTTGTACACAAACACAGAAAAGGATTCTTTACGGTAAGAGCAGTGAGACTATGGAACTCTCTGCCTAGTGGCGTCTCTAGAGGGGGGCGAGGGGGGGCAATCGCCCCCCCTATGTTGTTCTTTGCCCCCCCGGTTGCCCCCCCCCGCTGATTCCCCCAGGTGAATACTATCTAATGAGCGCTTACATTATGGAAGCGCTCATTAGTACCGAAGGACCAGGAAGTGGTGAACGCTCTGTACTCACCACTTCCTGGTCCTAGGCTGTCGGCTGTGCAGGGCTGCGCACAGCGTGAGGACGCTCTGTGACCTCACGCTGTGCGCACCAGTTTAGAGCACAGTCGACTGAGGAGGGAGAAAATTGCAGGCGGCGTCCATCCAGGAGCAGGAGAGGTAAGTGTTTTTTTTTATTTTATAAAAAATGTGGCTGCTGGGGGCATAATGGGGGCTAATTGGAGGCATATGGGGGCTAATAGGAGGCATATGGGGACTATGGGGGCTAATTGGAGCCATATGGGGGCTAATTGGAGCCATATGGGGGCTAATAGGATGCATATGGGGGCTAATAGGAGGCATATGGGGCTAATTGGAGGCATATGGGGGCTAATTGGAGGCATATGGGGGCTAATAGGAGGCATATGGGGGCTATGGGGGCTAATTGGAGGCATATGGGGGCTAATTGGAGGCATATGGGGGCTAATAGGAGGCATATGGGGGCTATGGGGGCTAATTGGAGGCATATGGGGGCTAATTGGAGGCATATGGGGGCTAATAATCTCTCTAAGCCCGAACGCAAGGCCATGGAGGATTATATTAAGGAAAGCCTCGGTAAGGGGCACATTAGACCTTCTGTCTCTCCTATGGGAGCGGGGGTTTTCTTTGTTAAGAAGAAGGATGGTGGTCTTAGGCCTTGTATCGATTACCGGAAATTGAATAAGATCACTATCCAGAATAGATACTCTCTCCCATTGATTCCGGATTTATTTAACCAGGTTCTGGGGGCAACCTGGTTTTCTAAGATTGACCTGAAAGGGGCATATAATCTAATCCGAATCAAGGAGGGAGATGAATGGATGACGGCATTCAATACTCCGGCAGGACACTTTGAATATCAGGTTATGCCTTTTGGACTCAGCAATGCCCCAGCTGTGTTCCAAAACTTTATGAATGATATTCTTAGAGAGTTTTTAGGTAAATTTGTCATTGTCTATCTTGACGACATTTTGATATTTTCTCCGGATTTCAAATCTTATGTGTCTCATGTTAGACAAGTATTAGAGGTGTTGAGGGAGAATTAGTTGTCCGCTAAACAAGAAAAATGTGTCTTTGGTGTACAGGAGATACTGTTTCTAGGGCATGTCCTGAACCCTCACGCCTTCAAGATGGATCCTGGTAAGGTACTAGCTATTAAGGAATGGGTAAGGCCTTCATCCATAAAGGCCTTACAACGGTTCTTAGGTTTTGCCAATTACTAACGTAAATTTATTAAGAATTTTTCCGTAATTGCTAAACCGTTGACCAACCTTACTAAGAAAGGGGCAGATTTGGAGAACTGGTCTACTGAGGCCATTACTTCATTTGAAACACTAAAAAAGGCATTCAGTAGCGCTCCCATTCTGATCCAGCCAGATCAGGAGAGACCTTTTATTGTGGAGGTGGATGCGTCTGAGGACGGCGCAGGAGCAGTCCTTTCACAAGGTCCTGCTAGTCTAACTAACCTGAGACCGTGTGCATTCTTTTCCAGAAAATTTTCTTCCACCAAGAGGAACTACGACATAAGGAAACGGGAGTTTCAGGCCATTAAGTGGGCATTTGAGGAGTGGAGGCATTTTCTGGAGGGGGCAAGGCATTGTGTAACTGTTGTCACTGACCATAAGAACCTTATGTTTCTCGAATCTGCTAAGAGGTTGAATCCCCGTCAGGCTAGATGGGCACTGTTTTTTACTCATTTAGAATTCTCCATTACTTTCAGGCCTGGAAGTAAAAACGTGAAGGCTGATGCATTATCTCGGAGCTTCCATGCTTTTCAGCCTACAGGGGCACCGCCTGAATCCATCCTACCAGCAAATATCTTCGTAGCAGCCTTAGCCCAGCATATCTCGGATCTCATTAAGGCTGAACAACATCTGGGACCGGCAACCACCCCAACAGATAAGTTGTTTATCTCCATACAATTCCGTCCCCAGCTGTTGGATGAGTGTCATGATTCTGCCTTTTGTGGACATCCTGGTTTTGAGGGCACTAGAGAGCTGGTTTCTAGATCTTATTGGTGGCCCACTCTATTTAGGGATGTCAAGTCCTACGTGCGAGCCTGTGAGGTTTGTGCTAGGTCTAAGACACCTAGGACTCGCCATGCTGGTAACCTACAACACCTACCCATTCCCAGTAGACCCTGGTCCCATATCTCGATGGACTTTATTACTGACCTGTCGCCGTCGGAGGGTAAGACTGTGGTTTGGGTAGTGGTCAATAGGTTTAGCAAGATGGTTCATTTCATTCCTCTGTCTAAACTCCCGAATGCCAAGACCCTGGCGTCTATTTTTGTGAAAGAAATTGTACGGTTACATGGTATCCCGGAAAATATTGTATCTGACAGGGGTGTGCAGTTTATGTCCAAATTTTGGAGGGCTTTCTGTCAAAGATGTCAGATTTTGTTGTCTTTTTCCTCCCACTACCACCCTGAGAGTAAGGGGCAGACTAAACGCCTTAATCAGTCTGTGGAACAATTCCTGAGGTCGTATGTTGCTGATGACCAGCAATTATGGGTTAAATACCTTCCGTTGGCAGAATTTGCTTTGAATAACCGTGTTAATTCTTCTGCTGGGGTCTCCCCTTTCTTTTGTAACCATGGTTTTCATCCCCGTTTTCATTCTGGGTCGTCCGTCTCCTCCTCTAACCCTGAAGCGGATAAACTCTCCTCCGAACTGTGCACAGTTTGGGCCCGGGTTCAATCAAGCCTAGAGAAGGCTCAAAGTTCCCAAAAACTCAAGGCCGATAGGAGACGTTCCAAGGGGGTGCACTTTCAGGTTGGGGATAAAGTAGGGTTGTCCTCCAAGAATCTATCTCTCAAGGTAGCTTCTAGAAAATTTTCTCCTCGTTTTATTGGAGCGTATAAGATCACGGAGATGATTAATCCAGTATCGTTTAAGTTGGAGCTGCCCGAGTCGTTCCACATTCATAATGTATTTCATAAATCTCTACTAAAAATATTTTGAACCTGTTGTACTGTCGAAAGCCTCGCCTCCGCCGGTTCTTGTTAATGATGCTGTCGAGTATGTGGTGTCTAAGATAGTGGATGTCAGGAGAGTGTGTGTAATTCCTTACAGTACCTGATTCACTGGATGGGGTTTTGACCCGAAGATAGATCTTGGGTTCCTGCTAGGGAGGTTCATGCTCCTAGACTGGTTAAAAAATTTCATTTAGAACACCCTGAAAGGCCATCGCCTGAAGTCTTGGGTCCGGTGGCCCCTTGTAAATGGGGGGTACTGTCACGGGGCACCAAAGGCTTCACTCGGTCTCCCATCAGCCGCAGACCTGCTGCTTAGCTTCGGGAGCAAGGATCTGTGTTTGGCCTCGTTCCCAGGGTGGCTTTGATAGCTGGGAGGCTCCCTGCTCCTAGGTCTGCCTTGAGCGCCGAGCTGATCACTCGGTGCTTGACTTGTCTGTCTGGCCACGTCACATGACCCTCAGACCCCACTATAAATATAGGCAGCCTACTGGCCACAGGTTGCCTGTTAATTCTAGGTTCCTCGCTATTTGTTGGACTACTGATTACTCACCTGATCCTGTTCCCTGACGATTCTCTGCCATCCCTCCTGGTATTGTGACCTCGGCTCCCACCTGACTACTCTTTGCAGACTCCTCTGGTACTTCTCTACTCTCCTGGTATTTGACCCCGGCTTCTCCTGACCATTCTTTGCTTAACCCTTTGTACTGCATATCTCTCTTAGTTCTGACCCGGTCCGTTCACATTCCGTTATTTGTCTTGTCTGTCTTCCCAGCACGTATCCTAAGTTAGGGACTGCCGTCTAGTTGTCCCCTGTCATTAGGACTTGTGAGGCAAGTAGGCAGGGCCAGGGGTGAGGGTGGAGCACAGTGGTCACTATCCTCCCCCCTGTGTGTAGTGTACGTGACCGTCACAATTTTGAATGTGATTGCTTAATTATGCATAACTATAAATCCCTAGTTATAAGAGTGTGTGCACATTTGTGCAACCACATTATTTTAGTTTTTTTGTTTTCTTCCCTCCACCTAAAAGATTTCAGTTAGTTTTTCAATTGAGTGGTACAGTTTATAGGTCACATTAAAGGTGGAAAAAGTTCTGAAATGATTTATCTTTGTCTCATTTTTTACAGCACAGAAACCTGACATTTTAACAGGGGTGTGTAGACTTTTTATATCCACTGTATGTGGAATCATCTGGCGACGGTGTAAAAGGAGTGCGCTTCTTCTTTGCACTAAAATCGACCTGTAAGGTTGACTTCATACTTGAGTTATTTGGTCAGTTTTGGCCCCGTGACTGCCCTAATAAGTGAAGTGGGCAATGATTCTAAGAGCGATGCCTGTCATCTGCATGTCATATGGCCTCACAGTATTATTTCACTACCACAGCAGACTCCCTATGCATGTTACTACAAGGCACAGTGTTCCACTATAAAGGCTCTCAGCAGCAGTGGCGTAACTACCGGGGAAGCAGCTGCTTCGGGGCCCGGGCTGCCAAGGGGGCCCGGCGTCCCGGCACCGCGTGTGACAGTTTATTTTCAAGTTTGTTAAATATCGATGTCTTACTGTTCAGGGCCCCTTCACAGCAGCTGACCAGGCCCCCTCGCTAATGTGATCTAATCTTACTGTCTTCTGATGTGTCTGGGATTCGAACCCACAACCTCCAAAGTATCAGTGGCAAAGCATTTACCCTCACAACCCACATGGGGGGGGGAGAGAGAGGCACCTGATACTGGCACATGGGGGGGGAGAGGGGTTGGCACCTGATACTGGCACCTGGGGGGGAGGGGGGTTGGCACCTGATACTGGCACATGGGGGGGGAGAGGCACCTGATACTGGCACATGGGGTAGGCACCTGATACTGGCACATGGGGGGGGGGGGAGAGGCACCTGATACTGGCACATGGGGGGGGGGAGGGGTTGGCACCTGATACTGGCACCTGGGGGGGGAGGGGGGTTGGCACCTGATAGTGGCACATGGGGGGAGTGAGGCACCTGATACTGGCACATGGGGGGGAGAGGGGTTGGCACCTGATACTGGCACCTGGGGGGAGGGGGGTTGGCACCTGATACTGGCACATGGGGGGAGTGAGGCACCTGATACTGGCACATGGGGGGGGAGAGAGGGGTTGGCACCTGATACTGGCACCTGGGGGGGGAGGGGGGGTTGGCACCTGATACTGGCACATGGGGGGGAGAGAGGCACCTGATACTGGCACCTGGGGGGGGTTGGCACCTGATACTGGCACATGGGGGGGGAGAGGCACCTGATACTGGCACATGGGGGAAGGCACCTGATACTGGCACATGGGGGGAGTGAGGCACCTGATACTGGCACATGGGGGGAGGCACCTGATACTGGCACCTGGGGGGGGAGGGGGGTTGGCACCTGATACTGGCACATGGGGGGGGAGGGGGGTTGGCACCTGATACTGGCACATGGGGGGGGAGGCACCTGATACTGGCACATGGGGGGGGAGAGGCACCTGATATTGGCACATGGGGGGAGGCACCTGATACTGGCACATGGGGGGGAGAGGGGTTGGCACCTGATACTGGCACCTGGGGGGGAGGGGGGTTGGCACCTGATACTGGCACATGGGGGGGAGAGAGGCACCTGATACTGGCACCTGGGGGGGGGTTGGCACCTGATACTGGCACCTGGGGGGGGGAGAGAGGCACCTGATACTGGCACATGGGGGGAGAGGGGTTGGCACCTGATACTGGCACCTGGGGGGTTGGCACCTGATACTGGCACATGGGGGGGAGAGGCACCTGATACTGGCACATGGGGAGGGAGAGGGGTTGGCACCTGATACTGGCACCTGGGGGGGAGGGAGGGTTGGCACCTGATACTGGCACATGGGGGGGGAGAGAGACACTTGATACTGGCACTTTTTTTGTGGGGGGGAGATGGCACTATGATACTGGGACATGTGGGGGGGGAGGAGAGAGGCACTTGATACTGGCACATGATGGGGGGGCATTATGGGGGACACTAGGCCGGCAGCCTATCAGAGGCCGGACACTGAGGAGAA
Source organism: Bufo bufo (assembly GCF_905171765.1). NCBI lineage: Eukaryota > Metazoa > Chordata > Amphibia > Anura > Bufonidae > Bufo > Bufo bufo. The sequence goes on from NC_053394.1 coordinate 91,721,595, forward strand.
TCTACTGGGGCACTATATATGCGGCATTTTATACTGGTACATTATGGGGGGCACTAGCAGGAAGGGGGGCAAGGAGCACTATGGAGGCATTTACTGGGGGCACTATATAGGGGTATTTTATACTGGGACATTATGGGGGCACTATGGGGACATTAGCTCAACTGGGGGCATTACAAGGGGGTATTTTTGCACTGTCACATTATAAGGAGAACTATTTCTACTGGGGGGGCATTATGGTGGGCTTTATTACTCCCCCATGGTATGACCCCCTAGTAGAAGCACCAGCCTCTCCCTGCTCTGCGACCCCACTGCCCCTTCTCCAAATCCTTATTATGAAATCTTTCTCATTAGGATAAAGCACATCATCAGCTCCGCCGTGCCCCCGGCCAAGTGTTGAAGTGGTTTCTGAGATCCCCAAGGGTCAAGTAACTGTAAGTTTTCATGTGAAATATGTTTATGTTATACACATATAGCATCCACTGTGCCCCACAATATACAGTATACCTCTACACTGTGCCACACAATATACAGTATACCGCTACACTGTGCCAAAGGAGTGGGGTTTACACAGGAGGAGGGAGGTGCGAAGCGCGTTGGGGGGGCCCTTACAAATATTTGCTGTGGGGCCCAGTCACTTCTAGTTACGCCCCTGCTCAGCAGCCAGGTCTCACGAGGGTGTCAAGAGCCACGTCTGACTCCATTATACCCGGGGTCAGGAAGTCGCAGTGGGTGGCTGCATGCTTTATGTATAAAGATCGCGCTGTTTCTTAATGGTAGCTTTCTGCGTTTGCCTTGCAATCCTTTTTGTCTCACTCAGGGACCCGTAGCTTCTTCTCCTCAGCTGTTTCTTGTCCAGCACTCCCAACCTCCTTATATTCCCCTCTCCCACTTCTCTGGTTGCCAGACATAGAGCTTCCTGCCTGGACTTCTATACTGACCCACTGGAGCTGTGTAGCTGTTATTCCTGGTTGTCGTTCCAGAGCGTTACCCTCCGGATCCCTGTTGGGCTTTTGTTGTCCGCTGTTGTCGCCCACCTGGGATTATATGTTTTGTCTGTATTGTCTGTCCTCTCCTTGGTGTTTTCCTTTAGTGTTAGTGGTGAGGACTAGTGACCCCACTGTCCCGTTCACTATGTAGGGCTCATCTTAGGGAAAGCCAGGGTTTAGGCACGTGATTGGCGTACGGGTGAGGAACCCGTCTAGGGACGTCAGGGCAGTCAGGTGCCAGCCTCAAGGTGAGTCAGGGGTCCCCACCTTTCCCTTTCCCTTGGACAGGGCCTTCCCTTTTCCCTCCCTCCTATATCTGGCCCTTATTTTGTGTAGGTAGAAAAAAAAAAAAAAACTTTTTCTTTCTGCCTATTTAGAATCCAGTATGGATCCTATTACTGCTTTGACAAAGAAACTTCAAGGCTTGTCTTTGGAGGTGGCAGGATTAAAGGCGTCGGTCCTCTAGCAACAGCAGCAATTGCAGCAGACCGCAAGCCCAGCGGTTGCTATGGGTAACCAGGTTGCTGCGGAACCCAAGTTTGTTCTTCCTGACAGATTTTCTGGGGGAAGGGACAAATTTGTGACGTTCCTGGAGGCCTGTAAGTTATATTTTAAGCTGCCCCCTTACTCCTCTGGTAATGAAGAACAGCGGGTGGGGATTGTTTTTTCCCTGCTTCAGGGGGACCCGCAATCCAGGGCGTTCTCTTTACCCACTGATTCCTAGGCTCTCTGGTCAGTGGATGAATTTTTTGGGGCCTTGGGTCTCATGTACCTAGATGATATTTTAATTTATTTGTCTGATCTGAAAACACATGAGGTACATGTCAGACAGGTACTGCAGGTCCTACGGACGAATAAATTATATGCGAAAATTGAAAAGTGTGTCTTCGCCGTTCAGGAGATACAGTTCCTGGGATATCTTTTATCTGCTTCAGGTTTCCGTATGGATCCTAGGAAGGTCCAGACAATTTTAGATTGGGATATTCCTGAGAACCTTAAAGCACTGCAACGGTTCTTGGGTTTTGCAAATTTCTATAGAAAGTTCATAAAAAATTATTCTGTGATTGTCAAACCCCTTACTGACATGACTAGGAAGGGGACTGATTTTTCTAAATGGTCTGACGCCGCTAAAATTGCATTTTCCTCTCTAAAAGAGAGGTTTACCTCGGCACCTGTACTAATCCAACCTGATGTCTCCCAGCCTTTTATTGTTGAAGTAGATGCGTCAGAGATGGGAGTGGGGGCTGTACTGTCTCAGGGTCCATCTCCTGGCAAATTGCGTCCTTGCGCTTTCTTTTCTAAAAAACTATCTGCAGCGGAGAAGAACTATGATATTGGCAATAGGGAACTATTAGCTATTAAACTAGCGTTTGAAGAATGGCGTCACTTTTTAGAGAGGGCAACCCACCCCGTCACGGTGATTACGGACCACAAAAACATTCTGTACCTCGAATCAGCTAAGCGTCTCACCCCTAGACAAGCTAGGTGGTCGCTATTTTTTACCAGGTTTAACTTTTTCATCACCTATCGTCCTGGGGCAAAAAATACCAAGGCAGATGCATTATCTCGTAGTTTCCCTGGAGGGGGTAATGTGGGTGATCCGCTACACATTTTAAAAAGAGGAGTGGTTGTCTCTGCTGTACACTCTGTTCTGGAGGGAAAGGTGTTAGAGGCCCAGGGGGACGCCCCGGTCTCTTGGCCCTCAGAGAAATTGTTTGTACCGTTAAACCTGCGTCTCAAATTATTAAAGGAACATCATAATTGGGCACTTGCTGGGCACCCGGGTAGTAAAGCAACCTTGGAGCTATTGTCTCGTCGTTTTTGGTGGCCAAGGTTTCGTCAGGATGTAATGGATTTTGTGTCAACTTGTTCTACTTGTGCACACGCGAAAGTCTCTCATACACGTCCAGCAGGGTCTTTATTGCCATTTGTCATTCCCAATAGGCCATGGACACATCTATCAATGGATTTCATCACTGACTTATCTTTGTCTGCGGGTAAAACAGTTATCTTGGTAGTAGTAGACAGGTTTAGCAAAATAGTACACTTTATTGCGTTACCCGCACTACCTAATGCTAAGACTCTTGCTCAGGTATTCATCAGTGAAATCGTGAAGCTTCACAGGGTCCCTTCCGATGTTGTTTCGGATTGAGGAACCCAGTTTATTTCTAAGTTTTGGAAAGCTTTTTGTTCCCGTTTGGGGGTACACTTGTCCTTTTCTTCAGCTTTCCATCCTCAATCGAATGGACAGACTGAGCGTACCAAACAAAACCTTGAGACATACCTAAGGTGTTTTGTGTCTGAAAACCAAGAGGTGTGGTCATCATATTTACCGTTAGCTGAATTTGCTATAAATAATCGCCGTCAGGAATCCACTGGCAAGTCACCCTTTCTCGGTGCATATGGTTTTCATCCCCAATTCTGTACTTTCAAAGAAGGGGGGGGGTCATCAGGGGTTCCCGAAGAGGAACGGTTTTTGTCATCTCTTTCATCCGTATGGCAGAAGGTGCAAGCTAACTTGAGAAATATGGGAGGTAAATATAAATGCATGGCTGATAAGAAACGGTCGCCAGGTCCGGACCTAGGAGTGAATGACTGTGTAGTTATCTACTAGGAATATTAAGTTAAAGGTTCCCTCTTGGAAACTGGTTCATTGGTCCTTACAAAATAGTAGCCATTATTAACCCAGTGGCTTTTCGCCTGGAGCTACATCAGACTTTTAACATCCATAACGTCTTCCATAAGTCGTTACTCAAAAAATATGTTCCACCTCTAGAACCGTCACCGCTGTCACCCCCTCCGGTTATTGTTGATGGTAATCTGGAGTTTCAAATATCCAAAATTGTTGCTTCTCGTCGGGTCCGCTGCTCTATTCAATATCTGGTGCATTGGAGGGGTTACGGTCCCGAGGAAAGAATGTGGGTTCCAGCATCAGAGGTAAACGCCAACAGGTTAGTTCAGGCTTTCCATGTCTCTCATCCTTAGGAGACCTGGTCCTTAGTGTCTGGAGGCCCCTCGTGGAAAGGGGGGTACTGTCACGATGGTGTCAAGAGCCACGTCTGACTCCATTATACCTCGGGTCAGGAAGTCGCAGCGGGTGGCTGCGCACTCTATGTTTAAAGATCGCGCTGTTTCTTAATGGTAGCTTTCTGTGTTTGCCTTGCAATCCTTTTTGTCTCACTCAGGGATCCGTAGCTTCTTCTCCTCAGCTGTTTCTTGTCCGTCACTCCCAACCTCCTTATATTCCTCTCTCCCACTTCTCTGGTTGCCAGACATAGAGCTTCCTGCCTGGACTTCTATACTGACCCACTGGAGCTGTGTAGCTGTTATTCCTGGTTGTCGTTTCAGAACGTTATCCTCCGGATCACTGTTGGGCTTTTGTTGTCCACTGTTGTCGCCCACCTGGGATTATATGTATTGTCTGTCCTCTCCTTGGTGTTTTCCTTTAGTGTTAGTGGTGAGGACTAGTGTCCCCACCGCCCTATTCACTACTTAGGGCTCATCTTAGGGAAAGCCAGGGTTTAGGCACGTGATCGGCGTACGGGTGAGAAACCCGTCTAGGGACGTCAGGGCAGTCAGGTGCCAGCCTCAAGGTGAGTTAGGGGTCACCACCTTTCCCTCTCCCTTGGACAGGGCCTTCCCTTTTCCCTCCCTTTGCGTCACGTATGTGATCGGCACGCCGGTCGTGATACCAGGAAATAGCAGTTTTTTAACTTAATTCACCGCAAATATATTCAGATCAAAGCGAATTCGCTCATCTCTAGTGATAATATTGCACTCACCTAAAAGTGATCTACAAACACAATACTTTTAGAAAATAAGGTAACATTGGATTTAAGACTGCTTCTCCCTCATGACAGTGTGGATTTCATATGAACTAGTAATGAAAAAGGAAAATACTTATGCTTTGTCATCAAAGAAGAAATTCTATCAACCATCATCTGGTAGGTAAGTATTTTGCTTGGAGTACCACAATACATTTTAAGGTCAGACTGCCTGTGCCTAATGAAAGGGTCAGTCCAACCCTGGAATGTTTCCATGTATCAAATAAACCACTTATCTACTAAATGTCCATTGATGGATCTTGCCTATTGATCTTATGTTACTTCTGTTGTTGGAAGTATATATTTTTTGTCACAGTGAAGTATATAGCAAAGCAATATATTTTAAAATATTGTTTTCATTTTTATATATTTATCATTAAATACAAAAATAGAAACTACTACACTATAAACAGTAGTTAACATCAATAAAAATTTACATTTTACATAATCTTAAAAATGTATGGGAAGCAACATGTTACTTGTTAGAATGAGTTATGTAGATGCATGTATTTCACTGAGAAAAATTTTGCCCAAGAGACAGGTTGTCATCCACTTTGGTCTAGTAGTATGAAGAAAACAATGAAAATGCAACCTTATAATATAGAACATATCAGATGACATGTCAGTGCAAATGCAAATGGAATACATTATAAATTTATGTTGCCATCATATGTAAACAATTCTGAATTATAAGCAGATTCAAAAAACATCAACCAAAAGCTTGTTCCTGTGTCAGTTTGGATTACATATCATGTAGAGTGCTCTGAGCTACAGAGAAAACAACTTTGTACAGGAGTGTATATTTAGCAGTGAAACTGTCCTATGATTTGCAGTAAAGTATTGTAGTTGATTTATTATTAGGTTCAAGCTTTAAACATCACAAAACCTTAATACAATGAGAATTGTTCTCCTCGCCAGCCCAAAAACATGTCTCACCTCTTCCAAATGCATAATGGACAATGCCAATGCTATGGCCCCTGCTTGAGATAAGAGAATTTTAACAACTCAGAATTTGTTCTAAATTTTTTGAAATTCATTTTGGGCAAAAGAGAGAGATCCACACATAATAATCCAGTGTCATGTCAAGTCAGTGCTCTTTCTAAAATGACAACAGTACTGAATGTCCTCATATTACACTTCTGTGAATGAGCTGTACAAATAATATTTCCTTAAAAATAAAAACTTTGTGTCTTAAGAGAACATTGTCCTGGTTAGCTTGAGTGGTCTCTGTCTGATCCTTAGGGTGCTCTTTCTCATTAGGGAGACCACCTAGTATGCATAAGTAGTAATTTAGTCCAGCCAACACTGCTGGAAAAATAAATGAAAATTAGAATATATTATTTCTACTGTAAATTAGCTTGCCTTTAAGAAAATGAATTGATTGAATAATTTATAAAATAGGTCCAATATTTCTTTGATGAATCTTTATCTATATGTTTTTTGATACATGACCCCTACTATAGGTCATTGTATTCTCTACCTGGCCTTTCAAATGGCTCCACCAGGTCTAGGGCGCTGAGAACATAACAAATGCTTTGATAGAGTTTATGATTTGCAAACTCCTGTATGTGCTGGGAAGGCTGCATTCATAAGTGATTATCTCAGATATATGCATGCTAATTACTGGACATCCTTTAGAGGAGGGGTGGAAAGGTATAAAGACAAATAAACTGGAACTTTGCTGAGAAAATCATCATAGTAGGATGTTTTAGGTCACTATCACTTTTTTGTATAACCATGAGGTGTTGACCATGTCCCAGGATTATCTCCCCCCATATTGTATTATATAGGACAGGTGATTATTAATTATTCAAAATGTGATTTGTCTGTTTTACAAATATTTATTCACATTTAGTAAATATTTTTATCACTTAGCCCGTTTAAGCCTATTTATTCTCAAATAGTAGAATTCAACTTAAAAAATATATCTATCTATATATATATATATATATATATATATACAGTACAGACCAAAAGTTTGGACACACCTTCTCATTCAAAGAGTTTTCTTTATTTTCATGACTATGAAGGCATCAAAACTATGAATTAACACATGTGGAATTATATACATAACAAACAAGTGTGAAACAACTGAAAATATGTCATATTCTAGGTTCTTCAAAGTAGCCACCTTTTGCTTTGATTACTGCTTTGCACACTCTTGGCATTCTCTTGATGAGCTTCAAGAGGTAGTCCCCTGAAATGGTTTTCCAACAGTCTTGAAGGAGTTCCCAGAGATGCTTAGCACTTGTTGGCCCTTTTGCCTTAACTCTGCGGTCCAGCTCACCCCAAACCATCTCGATTGGGTTCAGGTCCGGTGACTGTGGAGGCCAGGTCATCTGGTGCAGCACCCCATCACTCTCCTTCATGGTCAAATAGCCCTTACTTTTAAAGTTTTCCCAATTTTTTGGCTGACTGACTGACCTTCATTTCTTAAAGTAATGATGGCCACTCTTTTTTCTTTACTTAGCTGCTTTTTTCTTGCCATAATACAAATTCTAGAAGTCTATTCAGTAGGACTATCAGCTGTGTATCCACCTGACTTCTCCTCAACGCCACTTATTGTCCTAACCCCATTTATAAGGCAAGAAATCCCACTTATTAAACCTGACAGGGCACACCTGTGAAGTGAAAACCATTTCAGGGGACTACCTCTTGAAGCTCCTCAAGAGAATGCCAAGACTGTGCAAAGCAGTAATCAAAGCAAAAGGTGGCTACTTTGAAGAACCTAGAATATGACATATTTTCAGTTGCTTCACACTTGTTTGTTATGTACAGTGGGATGCGAAAGTTTGGGCAACCTTGTTAATCGTCATGATTTTCCTGTATAAATCGTTGGTTGTTACGATAAAAAATGTCAGTTAAATATATCATATAGGAGACACACACAGTGATATTTGAGAAGTAAAATTAAGTTTATTGGATTTACAGAAAGTGTGCTATAATTGTTTAAACAAAATTAGGCAGGTGCATAAATTTGGGCACCACAAAAATGAAATGAAATCAATATTTATTAGATCCTCCTTTGGCAGAAATGACAGCCTCTAAATGCTTCCTGTAGGTTCCAATGAGAGTCTGGATTCTGGTTGAAGGTATTTTGGACCATTCCTCTTTACAAAATATCTTTAGTTCATTCAGGTTTGATGGCTTCCGAGCATGGACAGCTCTCTTTAAGTCACACCACAGATTTTCAATTATATTGAGGTCTGGGGACTGAGATGGCCATTCCAGAACTTTGTTCTTGTTCCTCTGCATAAATGCCTTAGTGGATTTTGAGCAGTGTTTAGGGTCGTTGTCTTGTTGAAAGATCCAGCCCCGGCGCAGCTTCAGCTTTGTCACTGATTCCTGGACATTGGTCTCCAGAATCTGCTGATACTGAGTGGAATTTATGCGTCCCTCAACTTTGACAAGATTCCCAGTCCCTGCACTGGCCACACAGCCCCACAGCATGATGGAACCACCACCATATTTTACTGTAGGTAGCAGGTGTTTTTCTTGGAATGCTGTGTTCTTTTTCCTCCATGCATAACGCCCCTTGTTATGGCCAAATAACTAAATTTTAGTTTCATCAGTCCACAGCACCTTATTCCAAAATGAAGCTGGCTTGTCCAAATGTGCTTTAGCCCACCTCAAGTGGCACTTTTTGTGCTGTGGGCGGAGAAAAGGCTTCCTCTGCATCACTCTTGCATACAGCATCTCCTTGTGTAAAGTGCGCCGAATGGTTGAACGATGCACAGTGACTCCATCTGCAACAAGATGATGTTGTAGGTCTTTGGTGCTGGTCTGTGAGTTGACTCTGACTGTTCTCTCCATTCGTCGCTTCTGTCTATCCGATATTTTTCTTGGTCTTCCACTTCGATCCTTAACTTGAACTGAGCCTGTGTTCTTCCATTTCCTCAATATGTTCCTAACTGTGGAAACAGACAGCTGAAATCTCTGAGGCAGCTTTCTGTATCCTTCCCCTAAACCATGATGGTGAACAATATTTGTCTTCAGGTCATTTGAGAGTTGTTTTGAGACCCCCATGTTGCTACTCTTCAGAGAAAATTAAAAGAGGAGGGAAACTTACAATTGACCCCCTTAAATACTCTTTCTCATAATTGGATTCACCTGTGTATGTAGGTCAGGGGTCACTGAGCTTACCAAGCCAATTTGAGTTCCAAAAATTAGTTCTAAAGATTTTGGAATCAATAAAATGACAACAGTGCCCAAATTTATGCACCTGCTTAATTTTGTTTAAACAATTATAGCACACTTTCTGTAAATCCAATAAACTTCATTTCACTTCTCAAATATCACTGTGTGTGTCTCCTATATGAAAAATTTAACTGACATTTTTTATCGTAACAACCAACGATTTATACAGGAAAATCATGACGATTAACAAGGTTGCCCAAACTTTTGCTTCCCACTGTATATAACTCCACATGTGTTAATTAATAGTTTTGATGCCTTCAGTGTGAATCTACAATTTTCATAGTCATGAAAATAAAGAAAACTCTTTGAATGAGAAGGTGTGTCCAAACTTTTGGTCTGTACTGTATATATAATCCTACTTACGGTACATAGAGAATAAAGTTATCATGGTATTCATGATGCAAAGTGAATGTCATAAAATGTAAAATCTAAAAAGTCTTTTGTGGAAGTGCTTCTTTTTTTCCAATCTCCTCAAAAATAATTAAAAGTTAAAATTATTAAAAAAACGAGAGTAGGGGACGGCTCGCCTCTGATTTTAGGATGGCACGGTGCTCCAAACAGATGTTGTACCCAATCACCAGAAAACAATAGTAATAAAAATAGAATGGGCACTCATATACCTGGTACACTAGGTAGGCAATGCGACTCAAACAATGTAATAATAATATATTAATTTATTGATAGTGATTGTGTATATCAATATACAATTAATACCCTAATAGTTATACCCTCTAAATAAACCTAAATGGTTAAAATACACATAAAACTAATTGATAAAATGAGCATAAATCTATCCACTGTTATAGCTAATGGAAAGTCGGTCCAGCGTTAATAGAAGGCCCACACTAGTAGATCTTCCGTTATCTACAACAGTGGCTGACAGCAAATGTGACTTCAGTGAAAATATAAAATGTGGATTATATAAATAAATAAATAAAAATTCAAGAGTGAAATTACGTGATATAGCACAGTGACTTGAAATGTCCAATAGATAAAATGTGACAATCTACTGGATCAGCATAATATAGTGCAAATGGTTAATAAAATAGTGAATATATAAATATATAAGTGTATAAATAACTCTAAGAAATCAATACAATCGCTGTCTCCCACTGGTAGTTCTATTCCTAAAATAGTCCTTCTTAATATTAGAACGTGTGACCTGAATTACGGCTTCATCCACATATTTGTCCGCAGGTAAGCTCAGTTTGAGCTGATAGGTTGTATAATTGAACAGCCGCAACAAATACGGCAAAATGCTTGCACAGTAGTATTGAAGTGTCCAATAATGTTGCAATGCAATCAAACAATAGTGCCAATGTAGCAAACAGTGTATCAGAATAGTTAAGCAGCAATGAACATATGTCCAGCAATATTAGGCCGATTCACATATATCGGAGCTGATAGCTCTTACTTACATATACTCCCACCGTGGCGTCCCACGTGGTGTAAGTTTCAAGCAAACTTGCCTTTCTGTAGCGCAGCTGAGCTGTCTGTTACGATGCTGTATCCTCCCGACTGTGAACTGGAATACTGGCTGTGTCACGCTGCAGGTGCACGTCCGGTTTCTTTTGGATATTTCACCTGTTTGGGTCAGTACTAATGCTGAAATCTTTAACCCATCAGTCTCTGTATTGTATCCGAGGAGACCTGCAGTTCAATAGTCCTTAGAACCGCAATTCTTGGGCTCCTTTAGAAAACCTTTAGAAAGCGCTTTCTCAATCCAGTATAGTATAAAGTTGTTGCCGGTATATTGTCAGATCCAATTATTCCTCACCAGACGCGTTTCAAAGGCTACCTGCCTTCTTCCTCAGTGGCTAATTTGGAACTGACTATGCCGGCTTTTTATCCTCCATAAGGCTCTTGATTAAACCTGAAATGGACCTGAAGGATCTGGGTTTCACAAGTACAATTGTTTTATATTGCGGTAATGTTGCGGTATGTTTGCGGTTTTTCTATATACCCATGCGTTTTTCTATATTATATATTCCTAGGTCCACCAGAATCCTTATGCATATAAGATTTTTGTTATACCTGGTAAAAATTCAAACTTATATCGATAATATCATCCTATCTCATGGATTGTTAAAAACACATTATTCTTACTAAAATGCTATATATAGAGAAAAGCTTATAAACCTTTATTATATTAAAAAAAACATATTAAATAGTAGAGAGCTTCTATATTAGGACTAAAAAATATATATATTTTATATAAAAAAATCTAAAAATATAAATATAAAAATAAAATTAAAAATATTATTTTGGTATTATATGCATATATAAATATTCATAAATACACAGCAGACTGTATCTAATGGGGCTCATCCCCTCAATAGTTCGGGCAGAGTGTATATTCATATTCATTAATACACAGCAGACTGTATCTAATGGGGCTCATCCCCTCAATAGTTCGGGCAGAGTGTATAGGGTATAGATGGACTGGGGTCGGAGATCTCCAGCGCAGGGGGGGTCATAGTGCTGCTAGACAGCCCGACCAGTACCCCCCATGAGCCGAAGACACCCGACCCATCATAAAAACCCAAATATTTCCAACTCGGCGTTTAGTCCAGCTGGAGCCAAACTGCCGAATTCGAAGATCTTCCTAGACTCCGCCCTAGACATACGGGCAATATGATTGCCCCCCCTCCAATGGCGTTCTATTTGTTCAAATGCTGCAAAAGTTAAAGCCTTGGGATCTTGATTATGTATCAATTTAAAATGTTTTGATAGTACATGTTTGTCGTACCCTTTCTTGATATTATTTATATGTTCCGCTATCCTCACTATTAGGGGTCTCTTAGTCCTGCCAATATATTGTTTAGCACATGGGCATTCAATAATGTAGATTACGTTTGAACTATTGCAAGTGAGAAGATCTTTTATCTCAACTGAAAAATTAATTTGTGTTGAGGTCACTCGCATAGTCTTTTTTGCAAACGACGTATTCCTACAATTTATACAGCCTCCACATCTGTGGAACCCACTCCTTTTTAACCATTTGTTAACAGAACCGGTTTCTCTTATATGATTTTTAATAGATGGTGCTATTTTTAGGCCCAAATTGGGGGCCTTAGTATACACTATCTCCGGTAATGGCGGGATTAAAGGGCCTATAATTTTATCCTTCTGGATAAGGTGCCAATTATTTTTAATACTTTGTTCTATTTTTTTATGTTGTGCATTATAAGGCAGTATAATACGGAATTTGTTATCATCACTGGGTTTCTCATCCTTCTTTTGTTTACTTTCGAAAAACATCTTTCTATCCATTTTTCTAACCTTGCATAGTGCTTTTTCAACAACTGTCTCTGGATATTCTTTCTCCAAAAATTTTTTCTTCATAGAAACAGCTTCATCCTCAAATTCTGTCTGGTTAGTACAGTTCCTCTTTATTCTACGGAACTGTCCCGTAGGTATATTCAATAACCATGATGGCAGATGACAGCTAGAAAAGAGGATAAAGCTGTTCTTGGCTACCTCTTTCTGGAAGGTACTGCAAACATAGTGATCCATCTGAGTAGTGATCCGAATATCCAGGAATTCTGTATATTCCTGATTGATGTTGGAGGAGAATTTGAGATTACATTCATTTCTATTAATATCTTCCAAGAAGGTATGGAGGCTAGATATATCTCCCTGCCAGACAAAAATGATATCGTCAATGTAGCGCTGCCAGAGCACCAGGTCCGACCCCAGCCTGGGCAAGATGGTCTCTTGTTCCCACTGTGCCATAAATAGATTGGCATAGCTGGGGGCGAACCTGGTGCCCATGGCAGTGCCACGAGTCTGGAGGTAATAAGCCCCCTCAAAAAAGAAATAATTATGTGTTAGAATATATCTCACACCTTCTGCCAGAAATTCAATTTGTCTCTCTCCAAGATTACCATAATTCCGCAACTGTAATTTCATATTGTTTATGCCCTGTTCGTGGTCAATCACGGTATAGAGCGATTGAACATCCAATGTCCCTATAAGCCAGTGAGACTCCACCTTCAGATTCTCTAATATCTGGACAATCTGTGTGGTGTCTTTAAGATACGATGGAGTATTCTTCACTGTAGGCTGGATTAGTTGGTCTATATATTTGGACAAATTGGATGACAAAGACTCTATACCCGAAATTATAGGGCGACCCGGTGGATCCGACATACTTTTGTGTATCTTAGGAAGACAGTAAAACACGGGTAGTCTCTGCTGTGTCCCCAAGATAAAATCAAATTCCTGTTTAGAAAGCAGTCCGTCCTCCAGACCTCCATCACAGTATTGATTTAATAATTCCGAGAATTCCTCTATTGGATCCTTCCTCAGTTTCTTATATGTAGTTATATCCGCAAGCTGTTTTAGGCACTCTGCATTATATTTTGTAGTTTCAAGAAGCACAATGGCTCCACCTTTATCAGCGGGACGAATAGTAAGGTTATTAATTGTTTGCAATTCTTTGATTGCTTTAATCTCCTGTGAGGTCAAATTATTTCTCCTCAACTGTTTATCAGATACTTTCCTCAAGTCTGTCTCTATATTTTTTCTAAAAGTCGCTATCTCTACTCCAATTTCCTGTCTAGGAAATTTTTTGGATTTTGGTTTCAAGATTGTGTGTTGGATTTCACCATCCACATGTTCATCTATACTTGCTAATATCGGATTTTTTAGAAAATATTTTTTCAAGCACAGTTTCCTCACAAATTTCTCTATCCCTACGTACGTGTCAAATTTATTCAGTTTCGCTGTAGGTGCAAACTTGAGACCCCTGTTTAGCAGTCTTCTCTGAGAATCAGTCAAGACGGCCGAACTGAGGTTCACTACAGCGTCTGAATTATTTATCTGTGTCTGTTGTAAGTCCCTCTTTTTTCTTTGGGATCTTCGTGTCTTTCTTTTAGGTCTAGATTCTGTGGATGTCTGTGGGTCCCCTCTCTCAGATGTTTGGGTGTGTATTGCTGTCTGTAATTCTGAGGGGGACGCGTCCTCTGTTGTGGCTCGTAATCGTCTATTTGATAATTGGGCCTGGTCCTCAGATTGTACGTATGTGGTTGATCTCTTATTGGTGATCTCGATCTGTGTCTGATTCTCATATTGTGGCCTGTCCCTAACTGTTGGTGTTGGACATGTGTATTGATTGGTGTCTGTGATCTCTGTCTGATTCTTGTCTTGTGGTGGGGTGGAGTTCTGTCTAAAAAATGGTTATCGTTCAATGTGAATCTATTATTCACCGGTATATTAAACCTGGGAGGATGTATATCATCATTGTGGTAGCTCAAAGGTCTAATATTTAAATCGCCTTCTTGTGAATTATTTCTATATTGATATCCTTCCATTGGTTTGGCATTAAATCTATATTTTTTTGTTTTTTTATATATTATCTCTGATTCCATTTTATCTAAACTCCTGCATATCCGTGCCTGCCATATAGCTAATTCTTCATTGGCTGGTAATTTTTCAACAGAGATTTTTATTTTGTTTATTCTCTCAGTCAATTCTTCCAATAATTTACTTCTCCTTTTTATAATAAGTTGTATTAACATTATTGACTGGGAGAAGAGCAATGCTTCCCACTCCTTATTGAATTCATCATTACAAAGGTCTTGTGCAGGGATCTTAGATATCATTAACCCCTTAGGGATTTTCTTATCCTCAATACATAATTTCAGTGACTTGATTTCCCACTGTTGTCTTAATTGTTTCAACAACAGTGGTTCCAGTTCCCTGAATGTCTCTTCTATAGATTTCTCACCTCCAGTGGCATTTAAATCATGAGTAGAAAAATCTTCAAACCTATATGTTTCTACTTTGAGTCGCTTGCTTTCCATGTGATTCCAGATATCCATCCCTAAAACAGGGGGAGCTCTGTCCTCAGTGGGTACGTATAGAATAAATGAGAAAACGAGAGTAGGGGACGGCTCGCCTCTGATTTTAGGATGGCACGGTGCTCCAAACAGATGTTGTACCCAATCACCAGAAAACAATAGTAATAAAAATAGAATGGGCACTCATATACCTGGTACACTAGGTAGGCAATGCGACTCAAACAATGTAATAATAATATATTAATTTATTGATAGTGATTGTGTATATCAATATACAATTAATACCCTAATAGTTATACCCTCTAAATAAACCTAAATGGTTAAAATACACATAAAACTAATTGATAAAATGAGCATAAATCTATCCACTGTTATAGCTAATGGAAAGTCGGTCCAGCGTTAATAGAAGGCCCACACTAGTAGATCTTCCGTTATCTACAACAGTGGCTGACAGCAAATGTGACTTCAGTGAAAATATAAAATGTGGATTATATAAATAAATAAATAAAAATTCAAGAGTGAAATTACGTGATATAGCACAGTGACTTGAAATGTCCAATAGATAAAATGTGACAATCTACTGGATCAGCATAATATAGTGCAAATGGTTAATAAAATAGTGAATATATAAATATATAAGTGTATAAATAACTCTAAGAAATCAATACAATCGCTGTCTCCCACTGGTAGTTCTATTCCTAAAATAGTCCTTCTTAATATTAGAACGTGTGACCTGAATTACGGCTTCATCCACATATTTGTCCGCAGGTAAGCTCAGTTTGAGCTGATAGGTTGTATAATTGAACAGCCGCAACAAATACGGCAAAATGCTTGCACAGTAGTATTGAAGTGTCCAATAATGTTGCAATGCAATCAAACAATAGTGCCAATGTAGCAAACAGTGTATCAGAATAGTTAAGCAGCAATGAACATATGTCCAGCAATATTAGGCCGATTCACATATATCGGAGCTGATAGCTCTTACTTACATATACTCCCACCGTGGCGTCCCACGTGGTGTAAGTTTCAAGCAAACTTGCCTTTCTGTAGCGCTGCTGAGCTGTCTGTTACGATGCTGTATCCTCCTGACTGTGAACTGGAATACTGGCTGTGTCACGCTGCAGGTGCACGTCCGGTTTCTTTTGGATATTTCACCTGTTTGGGTCAGTACTAATGCTGAAATCTTTAACCCATCAGTCTCTGTATTGTATCCGAGGAGACCTGCAGTTCAATAGTCCTTAGAACCGCAATTCTTGGGCTCCTTTAGAAAACCTTTAGAAAGCGCTTTCTCAATCCAGTATAGTATAAAGTTGTTGCCGGTATATTGTCAGATCCAATTATTCCTCACCAGACGCGTTTCAAAGGCTACCTGCCTTCTTCCTCAGTGGCTAATTTGGAACTGACTATGCCGGCTTTTTATCCTCCATAAGGCTCTTGATTAAACCTGAAATGGACCTGAAGGATCTGGGTTTCACAAGTACAATTGTTTTATATTGCGGTAATGTTGCGGTATGTTTGCGGTTTTTCTATATACCCATGCGTTTTTCTATATTATATATTCCTAGGTCCACCAGAATCCTTATGCATATAAGATTTTTGTTATACCTGGTAAAAATTCAAACTTATATCGATAATATCATCCTATCTCATGGATTGTTAAAAACACATTATTCTTACTAAAATGCTATATATAGAGAAAAGCTTATAAACCTTTATTATATTAAAAAACATATTAAATAGTAGAGAGCTTCTATATTAGGACTAAAAAATATATATATTTTATATAAAAAAATCTAAAAATATAAATATAAAAATAAAATTAAAAATATTATTTTGGTATTATATGCATATATAAATATTCATAAATACACAGCAGACTGTATCTAATGGGGCTCATCCCCTCAATAGTTCGGGCAGAGTGTATATTCATATTCATTAATACACAGCAGACTGTATCTAATGGGGCTCATCCCCTCAATGGTTCGGGCAGAGTGTATAGGGTATAGGGTATCTCCGACCCCAGTCCATCTATACCCTATACACTCTGCCCGAACCATTGAGGGGATGAGCCCCATTAGATACAGTCTGCTGTGTATTTCAGGTTTAATCAAGAGCCTTATGGAGGATAAAAAGCCGGCATAGTCAGTTCCAAATTAGCCACTGAGGAAGAAGGCAGGTAGCCTTTGAAACGCGTCTGGTGAGGAATAATTGGATCTGACAATATACCGGCAACAACTTTATACTATACTGGATTGAGAAAGCGCTTTCTAAAGGTTTTCTAAAGGAGCCCAAGAATTGCGGTTCTAAGGACTATTGAACTGCAGGTCTCCTCGGATACAATACAGAGACTGATGGGTTAAAGATTTCAGCATTAGTACTGACCCAAACAGGTGAAATATCCAAAAGAAACCGGAAGTGCACCTGCAGCGTGACACAGCCAGTATTCCAGTTCACAGTCGGGAGGATACAGCATCGTAACAGACAGCTCAGCTGCGCTACAGAAAGTCAAGTTTGCTTGAAACTTACACCACGTGGGACGCCGCGGTGGGAGTATATGTAAGTAAGAGCTATCAGCTCCGATATATGTGAATCGGCCTAATATTGCTGGACATATGTTCATTGCTGCTTAACTATTCTGATACACTGTTTGCTACATTGGCACTATTGTTTGATTGCATTGCAACATTATTGGACACTTCAATACTACTGTGCAAGCATTTTGCCGTATTTGTTGCGGCTGTTCAATTATACAACCTATCAGCTCAAACTGAGCTTACCTGCGGACAAATATGTGGATGAAGCCGTAATTCAGGTCACACGTTCTAATATTAAGAAGGACTATTTTAGGAATAGAACTACCAGTGGGAGACAGCAATTGTATTGATTTCTTAGAGTTATTTATACACTTATATATTTATATATTCACTATTTTATTAACCATTTGCACTATATTATGCTGATCCAGTAGATTGTCACATTTTATCTATTGGACATTTCAAGTCACTGTGCTATATCACGTAATTTCACTCTTGAATTTTTATTTATTTATTTATATAATCCACATTTTAAATTTTCACTGAAGTCACATTTGCTGTCAGCCACTGTTGTAGATAACGGAAGATCTACTAGTGTGGGCCTTCTATTAACGCTGGACCGACTTTCCATTAGCTATAACAGTGGATAGATTTATGCTCATTTTATCAATTAGTTTTATGTGTATTTTAACCATTTAGGTTTATTTAGAGGGTATAACTATTAGGGTATTAATTGTATATTGATATACACAATCACTATCAATAAATTAATATATTATTATTACATTGTTTGAGTCGCATTGCCTACCTAGTGTACCAGGTATATGAGTGCCCATTCTATTTTTATTACTAAAATTATTAAAAGTTGTCTTGCAAAAACTAAGCCCTCATACGGCTACAATGTAAAAAAATTAAAAAAAAGTTATACTATAGGGCGTGGAATGCTACAAAAAGACAAAATGAACAAAAAAATTCTTGCTACTAAATCCCACTTAGGAATTAGTCTTTGTATGTAAGCAAGACATTTTTCATACACTTACAGTAAACAGGTCTTGAAAATGTTTAAAAATGTAATTTAATACAAGTACTGGGTCCATATGCTCCTTCTATCTCCATAACATGCCACAAATGCTACCTTTAAATGAACATTCCCATCTCCTAATCTTACTGTCTTTTTCCAAATGTCTAACAGAGAAGCACCTTAATCAAACAGATTAATGGTACTAACTTCTTACCACCCATGATTAGCAGTAAGCTTGATTCATGAGACAATAAATGTAATAATAGCAGAATCGATAGTTTCAAACTGTCAATGCTCTCTTCAATATGAGGCAGAATATCTGCTCTGTTTCCCAGTTTCATAACAGAGCCAATCAGAGCCAGTGTGTTACTAAGAGAGAGCAAAGAATATCCCAAATTATCTCCCATGACTAGCAGGGAGTGTAGTCATGGAACATTTGTTTTCAACTGAAAGTATGAAACAGTGCATCCTGCTCTGTCTCTCATGCTCCCATGATTAGCATGAGAGACATCACTATATAATTACTATCTTCATCTCACCTTACCCTCTGCATTGTGATGGCCTTGGTAAGGCATATGCTATATACATTTTGCCACTGATGTGCTGAGGTCAGCTGCATAGGATAGCTCACTAGCTGCTGGGCATACTCTGGAGTTTTCTTAAAGACTTCTATGGAGCAGCAGAGAGGTTGCCAGGACAGGAGCAATAGTTCATGAACTATGTGCCACTGAGACTATGGAGATACTCTTTAGGAGCAAATAAGTAATAACTAGAGTTGAGCGGACACCTGGATGACAAACTTGAACCCGAACCCCATTGAAGTCAATGGAGACCCGAACTTTTGAGCACTAAAATGGCTGTAAAAATGTTATGGAAAGGGCTAGAGAATTGCAAATGTCGTCAAAATGTGGTTAAGAGCATGGCAAGTGCTCTGCAACCAAATGTGGATAGGGAAATGACTTTAAATAACATAAAATACGTAAAATTAAAAAATAATAATCTTGATCTAGGAGGACCAGGTCCATATGGAGTAGGAGGTTAAGGAGGCGGTGTAGGTGGAAGTGGCGGTGGAGGAGGAGGAGGTAGCCTACACTGCTTTTTGGTTTAAAATTTATTTTTATTTTTTAAATTAGGGTACACCCCAGAACATTGGGAAATATAACCCTCCAGTCGTGCTAAACACACGATCAGACAATACATCAGCTGTAGGGCAGGCCACCACCTCCAAGGTGTAAAGGGCAAGCTCAGGCCATTTGCCCAATTTGGAGACCCAGAAGTTGCAGGGGCTGACCCCTGTAAGTTAGTTCATGTAGGCGTGTGCATACTTACTGCCCCACAATGTCTCACGTCCCCGTGATGTTCACGATCCAATTTGATATCTGCTCTATCAACTTTTGATGTTCTTTTATGCACCTACCATGGTGATTACTTATGGCGGGAAATCAGGGTTCCTGGCCAGAGAGGGAGCGTGAGAAAAAGAGACCAAATATAAGAGAGATAAATTTATTTAAAAAATTTGGGATCGAGAAGAAATGTGGGAAAAGCTATTGAGGCGCAAATGTGGGACAAATTAAAAAAGCCCAAATGTGGGCCAAAAGAGTCAAGCGGAATTGTGGGAAAAGCTATTGAGGCGCAAATGTTGGCCAAAAGAGTATAGCGGAAATATGGGAAAAAGTATTGAAGCTTAAATGTGGTACAACTTGTTTAAGTTTAAGCATTAAATCAAAGGAGGTGGCGCGCATCAATAGAAGCATTTCAGAAATTTTATTCCCTGTCACCTATGCAGAGCAGGGGTTTATTCACGTCTAAAATTGTATAATGTCAACCCAAGAATGTAACAGAAATATTACAGAAATTAATTAACCTGTCTACTTGGTAGAGCAGGGGTCTATGACAGAAAACAATTGTTTATTGTCACCTGAAAATGTAAAATTTATTGAAATTTATTAAGCTGTCAACTAGGTAGAGGAGGGGTATATTACAAACAAAAATTGGTGAATTTGAGCATAAAAGGTAACTGACAAATGTTTTTGTTTTTTTTACCGGTCTAATAGGTATAGCAGTGGTACATCACACCAAAAAACTGCAGAATTTCACCAGAAAATATAACTGCCAATTTTTTTATTTTTTTTTACCTGTCTACTAGGTATAGCAGTGGTACTTAACAACAAAAAATTGCTGAATTTCACCAAAAAATGTAACTGCCAATTTATTTATTTATTTTTTCTTAACCGGCCTACTAGGTATAGCAGTGGTACTATACACCCAAAAACTTGTTAATTTCACCAGAAAATGTTAATGACAATTTTTATTTTTTTTAACTGGCCTACTAGGTATAGGAGTGGTACTTTACACCCAAAAATTTGTGAATTTCACCCGAAAATGTTAATGACAAAGTAGTGAAATGATATAAAATAAAACACATACAAAAAAATAAATTTGATTTATAAGGTGGAGTTCCATATGGAGTAGGAGTTTGAGGAGGCGGTGGACGCTACATAGTAGGTGGAAGCGTGGATGGAGGAGGACGAGATAGCCAATACAGGTTTTTGGTTTTAATTTAATTTTGTAAAATTAAGGTACACTCCAAAAGAGTGTGAAATATCCAAAATACACACCTGAGCAATTGCGCTGCAGTATAACAATGGCTGCTTAGTGTCGGTATACATGTCTATTCTGCACAAGGTACGGACAAGTCCTGAGGGATCCATGCCTGGTTCATTTTAATGAACGTGAGCTTGTCCACATTGACTGTGGACAGGCGGCTATGCTTGTCTGTGATGACGCCCCCTGCCGTGCTAAACACACGTTCAGATAATACACTGGCTGCAGGGCAGGCCAGCACCTCCAGGGCGTAAAGGGCAAGCTCTGGCAATGTGCCCAATTTGGAGACCCAGAAGTTGAAGGGGGCAGACCCATCATTCAGTACGTGTAGGCGTGTGCACACATACTGCTCCACCATGTTGGTGAAATGCTGCCTCCTGCTAAGACGTTCCATATCAGCTGGTGGTGCTGGTTGTTGTGGCGTGCTGACAAAGCTTTTCCACATTTCGGCCATGCTAACCCTGCCTTCTGAGGTGCTGGCGGTGCCCCAGCTGTGTTAACGACCTTTTCCTCATCCTCTGCCTTCGCCTTGTGCCTCCACTGTGCACCCGCTGTCAGGTGAGAATGCCACCAGCAGTGCGTCTACCAGCGTGCGCTTGTACTCGCGCATCTTACGATCACGCTCTAGTGACAGAATTAAGGACGGTATGCATGTAATCGCTCATGTGTGCCAGGCTGCCCAGAGGCAACGAAAAGCTGTCCTCTGTGGGTGTCACCGCCACTTCTGTGAGAAGGTCTGACAGACGTCCTTTTCTATCTCTTGAATGATGTTATTTGTTTTGGTTTCACTTTGTCATCTCATTTCCTTCTCCCAGGTGTCACCTATTTAGACTAATCCTCTTTCCTTTATATTTCCTCCCATACTGCCTCACTTTGCGGTTCATACTGCTTCCTGGATTGAAGTGTTCACTGCTCACTGCTGGAGACTTCTGTTGCTGCTTGTTCAGATAAGTCCTTTCATGTATTGTGTTTCCTTGCTGGCTTGATTCTAGGGACCCTGACTCCCTCCGTATTAAGTGCAGGGAGCCGGTGGTCGTGTCCCCTCACTATTATAGGGTTTTCAGGTGTCATACAGTCTAAGTACGAGGTCATGCAATCGTCTACCTCTGAGACCCTTGTATGTGCTTAGCAGTCAGGGTGAGCTCTTAGGTTTTTATAGGGGTCACTTTTATGCTCCTTAGTTTGGGCTCAAGCCAGTCGGACGTTTATCCATAACTTCCAGCTATCTGCAACATCATCCGTGACAGTGGGAGGTGTATCGTCTGTGTCCTCTGTATCCCCCCATCCACGCACCAGTGATGGCCATGAGCTGGTCTGGGTGCCACACTGTTGTGAACATGGTTCCTCCTCCTCCATATTCTCCTCCTCATCCTCCACCTCCTCATCCTCCAGAACTGTGCCCTGGCTGGACAATTATGTACCTTGGGTTTGTGGGTGCAGGAACCCACCCTCGGAGCCACTTGGGAATGACTGGCCGGAAACCCTACGAAATGATCCCTCTTCTTCCTCCTGTGCCACATCCTTTTCCATCATCGCCAGGAGCGTTTTTTCAAGGAGGCATAGAAGTGGGATAGTAACACTGAGAACGGCGTTATCGGCACTGGCCATGTTGGTGGAGTACTCAAAACAGCGCAACAAGGAACACAGGTCTCGCATGGAGGCCCAGTCATTGGTGGTGAAGTGGTGCTGTTTCGCCGAGCGACTCATCTGTGTTCTGCAGCTGAAACTCCACTATCGCCTGCTGCTGCTCGCACAGTCTGGCCAGCATGTGCAAGGAGGAGTTAAACCTTGTGGGCACGTCGCATATGAGGCGGTGAGCAGGAAGGCCGAAGTTACGCTGCAGCGCTGACAGGCGAGCAGCAGCAGGGTGAGAACGCCGAAAGCGCACACAGATGGCCCGCACTTTATGCAGCAGCTCTGACATATCGGGGTAATTTTTAAGGAATCTCTGCACCACCAAATTCAGCACATGCGCCAGGCAAGGGATGTGCGTCAAACCGGCTAGTCCTAGAGCTGCTACGAGATTTCGCCCATTATCGGACACCACCAGGCCGTGCTTGGGGCTGACTGGCACAAACCACTCATCGGTCTGTTGTTCAAGGCCCATCCACAGCTCCTGCACGGTGTGGGGTTTGTCCCCCAAACAGATAAGTTTTAAAACTGCCTGCTGTCGTTTACCCCTGGCTCTGCTGAAGTTGGTGGTGAAGGTGTTACGCTGACCGGATAAGGAGCTGGTAGAGGATGAGGAAGCAGAGTAGGAGGAGGAAGCAACAGGAGGCAAACTGAAGCGCCCTGCAATCCTCGGTGGTGGAAGGACATGCGCCAAACTGCTATTCGCCTCAGGCCCAACCGCCACTCCATTTATCCAGTGTGCTGTTATGGAGATATAACGGCCCTGACCGTGTTTACTGGTCCACGTATCCGTAGTCAGGTGCATTTCAAAGGCCAGTAATTTAGAAATCCTGGCATTCAGGGCTAGGGATCGTGGGTGGGTAGGGGGGTACTTCCTCTTCCTCTCCAGCGTTTGGGAGATGGAGAGCTGAACGCTTCCGTGGGACATTGTGAAGATGCTTGGTGACCCAGGTGTTGGTGTTGCTGGCAAATCCTCTGTTTGCGGGGTGGCAGGTGGCACTGTCACTCCAGAGGTGGATGAAGAGGCCGCGACTGCAGCAGAAGAGGAAGCAGGAGGAGCCAGAGACCATTCTTGGTTTTTGAGGTGTCTATTCTACTGCAGCTCGTGCTTTGCACTTAAATGCCTAGTCATGCAGGTTGTGCTCAGGTTGAGAACGTTTATGCATCGCTTCAGGCTCTGATTGCACAGCCTGCAAACCACTCGTGTCTTGTCGTCAGCACATTGTCTGAAAATGGTAAATGAGATAAGCCTACCGGCCCGTCCCCTTCCCTGCCCACACCACTCCTACATTTTTAGACCTGGTTTGAGCTGGGAGAAGTCGCAGATTGCAACGCGAAGGATCTTTGAGCCGCAATCTATGCCAGAAATACGCTTAATTTAGGCATATTTTTTTTTAAATAAATGACCCCTTAAGTTTCTGTCTGGTAGGCTACTTTGACATCACAGATGTATTTCAATCAGTTAATAACTGTGATGTAAAAAGTTGGTTTTAGTCAGGTAAGGCTAGTTTCACACTAGAGTTAGACATCTCTGGCAGGCTTTTCCAGCAGGGTGCAGCCTGATGGACTCTACCTGACACGAATGCTGGCTCCACTCAGTTTAAGGGGGACTGGGGGTGATCTGGACGCAACATGGGAAACATACAGAGAACCGGCCAGACAAAAACCACTGTGCGCATATTTCTTGGGTTGTGACCAGTCCACATTATAGTGAATGGCATTATGGTGATGGCGATACAGTAGCTTCTGACAATGCCAGAATGTAGAGATATTCTGCAGGCTGTTCCCTGACAGAACAGCCTGCTGGATCTAAAAGCTCTAGTGTGAAACCAACCTAAGCTGCTGAGGCATCACAAGTGCTAACTGTCCCGATTTTCCCAGCTCAATCATGGGAAGAAGACCGTAAGAGGAGCATGGCTCATGCAAACCTTTCCCCAATTCTTTCCCCACAGAGAATGTATCAGGATGTTCCAGGGCAAGGTAAAATGTCCCAATCTTTGCCTTGCAAGTGGTACCGGGTATGAATCTGTTCCATGAAATTAGACTCTTTATTGATTGTGTCTAGGGATGAGCGAACCCGAACTGTATAGTTCGGGTTCGTACCGAATTTTGGGGTGTCCGTGACACGGACCCGAACCCGAACATTTTCATAAAAGTCCGGGTTCGGGTTCGGTGTTCGGCGCTTTCTTGGCGCTTTTTGAAAGGCTGCAAAGCAGCCAATCAACAAGCGTCATACTACTTGCCCCAAGAGGCCATCACAGCCTTGCCTACTATTGGCATGGCTGTGATTGGCCAGTGCAGCATGTGACCCAGCCTCTATATAAGCTTGGGTCACGTTGCGCTGCACGTCACTCTGCTGATTAAAGCATAGGGAGAGGTTGCAGCTGCGACGTTAGGGCGAGATTAGGCAGATTAACTCCTCCAAAAGACTTCATTCTGTGATCGATCTGCAGCTGTGGATCATTGAAGTGCTAATATTGACTTGCTCACTTTTTTGAGGCTGCCCAGAGCGTTTTTAGATCACTTTTTTTCTGGGGTGATCGGCGGCCATTTTGTGACTTGTGGTGCGCCAGCACAAGCTATCACCAAGTGTATTTAACCATCAATAGTGTGGTTATTTTGTGCTATATCCTACATCAGCTGCAGGCTGAGCCTGTGTCACCGAAGTGCATTTAACCATCAACAGTCTGGTTATTTTTTGGCCATATACTACATCAGCTGCAGGCTGAGCCTGTGTCACCGAAGTGCATTTAACCATCAACAGTCTGGTTATTTTTTGGCCATATACTACATCTGGTGCAGGCTGAGCCTGTGTCACCCAAGTGCATTTAACCATCAACAGTGTGGTTATTTTTTGGCCATATACTACATCAGGGGCAAGTTGAGCCTGTCACCCAGCGCCTAAAAAATAGACCTGACATTTCTATTCAACCAAATCTGTACCTTTTTAGCTGGTCAAGTTATTTGTAGTGACCGTAAAAGCAGACTTTGAAGGTGCTGATAGTCATTCAGAAAAACCTAAGACACACGCTACAGTGCAGATAGAAGTCTAATTCTGTGATTAAACCTATACCTGTCACACAGCGCAAAAAAAAAACAGGCCTCACATTTCTATTCAACCAAATCTGTACTGTTTTAGCTAGTCAAGTTATTTGTAGTGACCGTAAAAGCAGACTTTTTTTTCTGGGTTGAAAAACTATTCCCAAATTTGCCATTCTCAAATTAACTAGTTTCTGCTATATGAGGCCTACTTGAAATCTATCCCAAAAAGGATATCTTACATTGAAGGTGCTGATAGTGTCATTCAGAAAAACCTAAGACACACGCTACCGTGCAGATAGAAGTCTAATTCTGTGATTAAACCTATACCTGTCACACAGCGCAAAAAAAAAAAACAGGCCTCACATTTCTATTCAACCAAATCTGTACTGTTTTAGCTGGTCAAGTTATTTGTAGTGACCGTAAAAGCAGACTTTTTGTTCTGGGTTGAAAAAATATTCCCAAATTTGCCATTCTCAAAATAACTAGTTTCTGCTATATGAGGCCTACTTGAAATCTATCCCAAAAAGTATATCTTACATTGAAGGTGCTGATAGTGTCATTCAGAAAAACCTAAGACACACGCTACCGTGCAGATAGAAGTCTAATTCTGTGATTAAACCTATACCTGTCACACAGCGCAAAAAAAAACAGGCCTCACATTTCTATTCAACCAAATCTGTACTGTTTTAGCTAGTCAAGTTATTTGTAGTGACCGTAAAAGCACACTTTTTGTTCTGGGTTGAAAAACTATTCCCAAATTTGCCATTCTCAAAATTGTGGTGAACAGGAACAATGAGGAAAACATCTAATAAGGGACGCGGACGCTGACGTGGACATGGTTGTGGTGGTGTTAGTGGACCCTCTGGTGCTGGGAGAGGACGTGGCCGTTCTGCCACAGCCACACGTCCTAGTGTACCAACTACCTCAGGTCCCAGTAGCCGCCAGAATTTACAGCCATATTTGGTGGGGCCCAATGCCGTTCTAAGGATGGTAAGGCCTGAGCAGGTACAGGCATTAGTCAATTGGGTGGCCGACAGTGCATCCAGCACGTTCACATTATCTCCCACCCAGTCTTCTGCAGAAAGCGCACAGATGGCGCATGAAAACCAAGCCCATCAGTCTGTCACATCACCCCCATGCATATCAGGGAAACTGTCTGAGCCTCAAGTTATGCAGCAGTCTCTTATGCTGTTTGAAGACTCTGCTGCCAGGGTTTCCCAAGGGCATCCACCTAGCTCTTCACCAGGGGTGGAAGAGATAGAATGCACAAACGCACAACCACTTATGTTTCCTGATGATGAGGACATGGGAATACCATCTCAGCACGTCTCTGATGATGACGAAACACAGGTGCCAACTGCTGCGTCTTTCTGCAGTGTGCAGACTGAACAGGAGGTCAGGGATCAAGACTGGGTGGAAGACGATGCAGGGGACGATGAGGTCCTAGACCCCACATGGAATGAAGGTCGTGCCACTGACTTTCAGAGTTCGGAGGAAGAGGCAGTGGTGAGACCGAGCCAACAGCGTAGCAAAAGAGGGAGCAGTGGGCAAAATCAGAACACCCACCGCCAAGAGACTCCGCCTGCTACTGACCGCCGCCATCTGGGACCGAGCACCCCAAAGGCAGCTTCAAGGAGTTCCCTGGCATGGCACTTCTTCAAACAATGTGATGACGACAAGACCCGAGTGGTTTGCACGCTGTGCCATCAGAGCCTGAAGCGAGGCATTAACGTTCTGAACCTTAGCACAACCTGCATGACCAGGCACCTGCATGCAAAGCATGAACTGCAGTGGAGTAAACACCTTAAAAACAAGGAAGTCACTCAGGCTCCCCCTGCTGCCTCTTCTGCTGCTGCCGCCTCGGCCTCTTCTGCTGCTGCCGCCGCCTCGGTCTCTTCTGCTGCTGCTGCCGCCGCCTCGGCCTCTTCCTCTGCCTCTGGAGGAACGTTGGCACCTGCCGCCCAGCAAACATGGCACCTGAGTCACCAAGCATCTCAACCATGTCACACGGCAGCGTTCAGCTCTCCATCTCACAAACATTTGAGAGAAAGCGTAAATTCCCACCTAGCCACCCTCGATCCCTGGCCCTGAATGCCAGCATTTCTAAACTACTGGCCTATGAAATGCTGTCATTTAGGCTGGTGGACACACACAGCTTCAAACAGCTCATGTCACTTGCTGTCCCACAGTATGTTGTTCCCAGCCGCCACTACTTCTCCAAGAGAGCCGTGTCTTCCCTGCACAAACAAGTGTCCGATAAAATCAAGTGTGCACTGCGCAACGCCATTTGTGGCAAGGTCCACCTAACCACAGATACGTGGACCAGTAAGCACGGCCAGGGACGCTATATCTCCCTAACTGCACACTGGGTAAATGTAGTGGCGGCTGGGCCCCAGGCGGAGAGCTGTTTGGCGCACGTCCTTCCGCCGCCAAGGATCGCAGGGCAACATTCTTTGCCTCCTGTATCCTCCTCCTCCTACTCAGCTTCCTCCTCCTCTTCTTCCACCTGCTCATCCAGTCAGCCACACACCTTCACCACCAACTTCAGCACAGCACGGGGTAAACGTCAGCAGGCCATTCTGAAACTCATATGTTTGGGGGACAGGCCCCACACCGCACAGGAGTTGTGGCGGGGTATAGAACAACAGACCGACGAGTGGTTGCTGCCGGTGAGCCTCAAGCCCGGTCTGGTGGTGTGCGATAATGGGCGAA
Source organism: Bufo bufo (assembly GCF_905171765.1). NCBI lineage: Eukaryota > Metazoa > Chordata > Amphibia > Anura > Bufonidae > Bufo > Bufo bufo. The sequence continues at coordinate 91,749,951 of NC_053394.1, forward strand.
ATCTCGTTGCAGCTCTGGGACTAGCCGGTTTGACGCACATCCCTTGCCTGGCGCATGTGCTGAATTTGGTGGTGCAGAAGTTCATTCGCAACTACCCCGACATGTCAGAGCTGCTGCATAAAGTGCGGACCTTCGTAACTTCGGCCTTCCCGCTCACCGCCTCATATGCGACGTACCCACCAGGTGGAACTCCACCTTACATATGCTGGACAGACTGTGCGAGCAGCAGCAGGCCATAGTGGAGTTTCAGCTGCAGCACGCACGGGTCAGTCGCACTGTGGATCAGACACACTTCACCACCAATGACTGGGCCTCCATGCGAGACCTGTGTGCCTTGTTGCGTTGTTTCGAGTACTCCACCAACATGGCCAGTGGCGATGACGCCGTTATCAGCGTTACAATACCACTTCTATGTCTCCTTGAGAAAACACTTAGGGCGATGATGGAAGAGGAGGTGGCCCAGGAGGAAGAGGAGGAAGAGGGGTCATTTTTAGCACTTTCAGGCCAGTCTCTTTGAAGTGACTCAGAGGGAGGTTTTTTGGAACACCAGAGGCCAGGTACAAATGTGGCCAGACAGGGCCCACTACTGGAGGACGAGGAGAACGAGGATGAGGAGGAGGTGGAGGAGGATGAGGATGAAGCATGTTCACAGCGGGGTGGCACCCAAAGCAGCTCGGGCCCATCACTGGTGCGTGGCTGGGGGGAAACACAGGACGATGACGATGCGCCTCCCACAGAGGACAGCTTGTCCTTACCTCTGGGCAGCCTGGCACACATGAGCGACTACATGCTGCAGTGCTGCAGTGCCTGCGCAACGACAGCAGAGTTGCCCACATTTTAACGTGTGTGGACTACTGGGTTGCCACCCTGCTGGATCCCCGGTACAAAGACAATGTGCCCACCTTACTTCCTACACTGGAGCGTGATAGGAAGATGCGCGAGTAAAAGCGCACGTTGGTAGACACGCTACTGAGAGCATTCCCAAATGTCACAGGGGAACCAGTGGAAGCCCAAGGCGAAGGCAGAGGAGGAGCAAGAGGTCGCCAACGCAGCTGTGTCACGCCCAGCTCCTCTGAGGGCAGGGTTAGCATGACAGAGATGTGGAAAAGTTTTGTCAACACGTCACAGTTAACTGCACCACCACCTGATACGGAACGTGTTAGCAGGAGGCAACATTTCACTAACATGGTGGAACAGTACCTGTGCACACCCCTCCACGTACTAACTGATGGTTCGGCCCCATTCAATTTTTGGGTCTCCAAATTGTCCACGTGGCCAGAGCTAGCCTTTTATGCCTTGGAGGTGCTGGCCTGCCCGGCGGTCAGCGTTTTGTCTGAACGTGTATTCAGCACGGCAGGGGGCGTCATTACAGACAAACGCAGCCGCCTGTCTACAGCCAATGTGGACAAGCTGACGTTCATAAAAATGAACCAGGCATGGATCCCATAGGACCTGTCCATCCCTTGTGCAGATTAGATATTAACTACCTCCCCTTAACAAAATATTATTCTACTCCAGGGCACTTCCTCATTCAATACTATTTTTAATTTCATTTTACCATTATATTGCGGGGCAACCCAAAGTTGAATGAACCTCTCCTCTGTCTGGGTGCCGGGGCCTAAATGTGTGACAGTGGCCTGTTCCAGTGGTGGGTGACGTGAAGCCTGATGCTCTGCTATGACATGAAGACTTATTCTGTGCTGACATAAAGCCAGATTCTCTGTTACGCGACCTCTCTCCTCTGCCTGGGTGCCTGGGCCTAAATATGTGACAGTGGCCTGTTCCAGTGGTGGGTGACGTGAAGCCTGATTCTCTGCCATGACATGAAGACTGATTCTGCGCTGACATAAGGCCAGATTCTCTGTTACGGGACCTCTCTCCTCTGTCTGTGTGCCGGGGCCTAAATATGTGACAGTGGCCTGTTCCAGTGGTGGGTGACGTGAAGCCTGATTCTCTGCTTTGACATAAAGACAGATTCTGTGCTGACATCAGGCCAGATTCTCTGTTACGGGACCTCTCTCCTCTGCCTGGGTCTAAATATGTGACAGTGGCCTGTTCCAGTGGTGGGTGACGTGAAGCCTGATTCTCTGCTATGACATGAAGACTGATTCTGCGCTGACATAATGCCAGATTCTCTGTTACGGGACCTCTCTCCTCTGCCTGGGCCTAAATATGTGACAGTGGCCTGTTCCAGTGGTGGGTGACGTGAAGCCTGATTCTCTGCTATGACATGAAGACTGATTCTGCGCTGACATAAGGCCAGATTCTCTGTTACGGGACCTCTCTCCTCTGCCTGGGTGCCTGGGCCTAAATATGTGACAGTGGCCTTTTCCAGTGGTGGGTGACGTGAAGCCTGATTCTCTGCTATGACATGAAGACTGATTGTGCGCTGACATAAGGCTAGATTCTCTGTTACGGGACCTCTCTCCTCTGCCTGGGTGCCTGGGCCTAAATATGTGAAAGTGGCCTGTTCCAGTGGTGGGTGACGTGAAGCCTGATTCTCTGCTATGACATGAAGACAGATTCTGTGCTGACATAAGGCCAGATTCTCTGTTACGGGACCTCTCTCCTCTGCCTGGGTGCCTGGGCCTAAATATGTGACAGTGGCCTATTCCAGTGGAGAGTGACGTAAAGCCTGATTCTCTGCTATGACTTGAAGACTGATTCTGCGCTGACATAAGGCCAGATTCTCTGTTACGGGACCTCTCTCCTCTGTCTGGGTGCCGGGGCCTAAATATGTGACAGTAGCCTGTTCCAGTGGTGGGTGACGTGAAGCCTGATTCTCTGCTATGACATGAAGACTGATTCTGCGCTGACATAAGGCTAGATTCTCTGTTACGGGACCTCTCTCCTCTGCCTGGGTGCCTGGGCCTAAATATGTGACAGTGGCCTGTTCCAGTGGTGGGTGACGTGAAGCCTGATTCTCTGCTATGACATGAAGACTGATTCTGCGCTGACATAAGGCCAGATTCTCTGTTACGGGACCTCTCTCCTCTGTCTGGGTGCCGGGGCCTAAATATGTGACAGTGGCCTGTTCCAGTGGTGGGTGACGTGAAGCCTGATTCTCTGCTATGACATGAAGACAGATTCTGTGCTGACATAAGGCCAGATTCTCTGTTACGGGACCTCTCTCCTCTGCCTGGGTGCCTGGGCCTAAATATGTGACAGTGGCCTGTTCCAGTGGAGAGTGACGTAAAGCCTGATTCTCTGCTATGACATGAAGACTGATTCTGCGCTGACATAAGGCCAGATTCTCTGTTACGGGACCTCTCTCCTCTGTCTGGGTGCCGGGGCCTAAATATGTGACAGTAGCCTGTTCCAGTGGTGGGTGACGTGAATCCTGATTCTCTGCTATGACATGAAGACTGATTCTGCGCTGACATAAGGCTAGATTCTCTGTTACGGGACCTCTCTCCTCTGCCTGGATGCCTGGGCCTAAATATGTGACAGTGGCCTGTTCCAGTGGTGGGTGACGTGAAGCCTGATTCTCTGCTATGACATGAAGACTGATTCTGCACTGACATAAGGCCAGATTCTCTGTTACGGGACCTCTCTCCTTTGTCTGGGTGCCGGGGCCTAAATATGTGACAGTAGCCTGTTCCAGTGGTGGGTGACGTGAAGCCTGATTCTCTGCTATGACATGAAGACTGATTCTGCGCTGACATAAGGCTAGATTCTCTGTTACGGGACCTCTCTCCTCTGCCTGGATGCCTGGGCCTAAATATGTGACAGTGGCCTATTCCAGTGGAGAGTGACGTAAAGCCTGATTCTCTGCTATGACATGAAGACTGATTCTGCGCTGACATAAGGCCAGATTCTCTGTTACGGGACCTCTCTCCTCTGTCTGGGTGCCGGGGCCTAAATATGTGACAGTAGCCTGTTCCAGTGGTGGGTGACGTGAAGCCTGATTCTCTGCTATGACATGAAGACTGATTCTGCGCTGACATAAGGCCAGATTCTCTGTTACGGGACCTCTCTCCTCTGTCTGGGTGCCGGGGCCTAAATATGTGACAGTAGCCTGTTCCAGTGGTGGGTGACGTGAAGCCTGATTCTCTGCTATGACATTAAGACTGATTCTGCGCTGACATAAGGCCAGATTCTCTGTTACGGGACCTCTCTCCTCTGTCTGGGTGCCGGGGCCTAAATATGTGACAGTGGCCTGTTCTAGTGGTGGGTGACGTGAAGCCTGATTCTCTGCTATGACATGAAAACAGATTCTGTGCTGACATAAGGCCAGATTCTCTGTTACGGGACCTCTCTCCTCTGCCTGGGTGCCTGGGCCTAAATATGTGACAGTGGCCTGTTCCAGTGGAGAGTGACGTAAAGCCTTATTCTCTGCTATGACATGAAGACTGATTCTGCGCTGACATAAGGCCAGATTCTCTGTTACGGGACCTCTCTCCTCTGTCTGGGTGCCGGGGTCTAAATATGTGACAGTAGCCTGTTCCAGTGGTGGGTGACGTGAAGCCTGATTCTCTGCTATGACATGAAGACTGATTCTGCGCTGACATAAGGCTAGATTCTCTGTTACGGGACCTCTCTCCTCTGCCTGGATGCCTGGGCCTAAATATGTGACAGTGGCCTGTTCCAGTGGTGGGTGACGTGAAGCCTGATTATCTGCTATGACATGAAAACTGATTCTGCGCTGACATAAGGCCAGATTCTCTGTTACGGGACCTCTCTCCTCTGCCTGGGTGCCTGGGCCTAAATATGTGACAGTGGCCTGTTCCAGTGGTGGGTGACGTGAAGCCTGATTCTCTGCTATGACATGAAGACTGATTCTGCACTGACATAAGGCTAGATTCTCTGTTACGGGACCTCTCTCCTCTGCCTGGGTGCCTGGGCCTAAATATATGACAGTGGTCTGTTCCAGTGGTTGGTGACGTGAAGCCTGATTCTCTGCTATGACATGAAGACTGATTCTGCGCTGACATAAGGCCAGATTCTCTGTTACGGGACCTCTCTCCTCTGCCTGGGTGCCTGGGCCTAAATATGTGACAGTGGCCTGTTCCAGTGGTGGGTGACGTGAAGCCTGATTCTCTGCTATGACATGAAGACTGATTCTGCGCTGACATAAGGCCAGATTCTCTGTTACGGGACCTCTCTCCTCTGCCTGGGTGCCTGGGCCTAAATATGTGACAGTGGCCTGTTCCAGTGGTGGGTGACATGAAGCCTGATTCTCTGCTATGACATGAAGACTGATTCTGCGCTGACATAAGGCTAGATTCTCTGTTACGGGACCTCTCTCCTCTGCCTGGGAGCCTGGGCCTAAATGTGTGACAGTGGCCTGTTCTAGTGGTGGGTGACGTGAAGCCTGATTCTCTGCTATGACATGAAGACAGATTCTGCGCTGACATAAGGCCAGATTCTCTGTTACGGGACCTCTCTCCTCTGCCTGGGTGCCTGGGACTAAATGTGTGACAGTGGCCTGTTCCAGTGGTGGGTGACGTGAAGCCTGATTCTCTGCTATGACATGAAGACAGATTCTGCGCTGACATAAGGCCAGATTCTCTGTTACGGGACCTCTCTTCTCTGCCTAGGCCTAAATGTGTGACAGTGGCTTGTTCCAGTGGTGGGTGACGTGAAGCCTGATTTTTTGCTATGACATGAAGACAGATTCTGCGCTGACATAAGGCCAGATTCTCTGTTACGGGACCTCTCTCCTCTGCCTGGGTGCCTGGGCCTAAATGTGTGACAGTGGCCTGTTCCAGTGGTGGGTGACGTGAAGCCTGATTCTCTGCTATGACATGAAGACTGATTCTGCGCTGACATAAGGCCAGATTCTCTGTTACGGGACCTCTCTCCTCTGCCTGGGTGCCTGGGACTAAATGTGTGACAGTGGCCTGTTCCAGTGGTGGGTGACGTGAAGCCTGATTCTCTGCTATGACATGAAGACAGATTCTGCGCTGACATAAGGCCAGATTCTCTGTTACGGGACCTCTCTTCTCTGCCTAGGCCTAAATGTGTGACAGTGGCTTGTTCCAGTGGTGGGTGACGTGAAGCCTGATTTTTTGCTATGACATGAAGACAGATTCTGCGCTGACATAAGGCCAGATTCTCTGTTACGGGACCTCTCTCCTCTGCCTGGGTGCCTGGGCCTAAATGTGTGACAGTGGCCTGTTCCAGTGGTGGGTGACGTGAAGCCTGATTCTCTGCTATGACATGAAGACTGATTCTGCGCTGACATAAGGCCAGATTCTCTGTTACGGGACCTCTCTCCTCTGTCTGGGTGCCGGGGCCTAAATATGTGACAGTAGCCTGTTCCAGTGGTGGGTGACGTGAAGCCTGATTCTCTGCTATGACATTAAGACTGATTCTGCGCTGACATAAGGCCAGATTCTCTGTTACGGGACCTCTCTCCTCTGTCTGGGTGCCGGGGCCTAAATATGTGACAGTGGCCTGTTCTAGTGGTGGGTGACGTGAAGCCTGATTCTCTGCTATGACATGAAAACAGATTCTGTGCTGACATAAGGCCAGATTCTCTGTTACGGGACCTCTCTCCTCTGCCTGGGTGCCTGGGCCTAAATATGTGACAGTGGCCTGTTCCAGTGGAGAGTGACGTAAAGCCTTATTCTCTGCTATGACATGAAGACTGATTCTGCGCTGACATAAGGCCAGATTCTCTGTTACGGGACCTCTCTCCTCTGTCTGGGTGCCGGGGTCTAAATATGTGACAGTAGCCTGTTCCAGTGGTGGGTGACGTGAAGCCTGATTCTCTGCTATGACATGAAGACTGATTCTGCGCTGACATAAGGCTAGATTCTCTGTTACGGGACCTCTCTCCTCTGCCTGGATGCCTGGGCCTAAATATGTGACAGTGGCCTGTTCCAGTGGTGGGTGACGTGAAGCCTGATTATCTGCTATGACATGAAAACTGATTCTGCGCTGACATAAGGCCAGATTCTCTGTTACGGGACCTCTCTCCTCTGCCTGGGTGCCTGGGCCTAAATATGTGACAGTGGCCTGTTCCAGTGGTGGGTGACGTGAAGCCTGATTCTCTGCTATGACATGAAGACTGATTCTGCACTGACATAAGGCTAGATTCTCTGTTACGGGACCTCTCTCCTCTGCCTGGGTGCCTGGGCCTAAATATATGACAGTGGCCTGTTCCAGTGGTTGGTGACGTGAAGCCTGATTCTCTGCTATGACATGAAGACTGATTCTGCGCTGACATAAGGCCAGATTCTCTGTTACGGGACCTCTCTCCTCTGCCTGGGTGCCTGGGCCTAAATATGTGACAGTGGCCTGTTCCAGTGGTGGGTGACGTGAAGCCTGATTCTCTGCTATGACATGAAGACTGATTCTGCGCTGACATAAGGCCAGATTCTCTGTTACGGGACCTCTCTCCTCTGCCTGGGTGCCTGGGCCTAAATATGTGACAGTGGCCTGTTCCAGTGGTGGGTGACATGAAGCCTGATTCTCTGCTATGACATGAAGACTGATTCTGCGCTGACATAAGGCTAGATTCTCTGTTACGGGACCTCTCTCCTCTGCCTGGGAGCCTGGGCCTAAATGTGTGACAGTGGCCTGTTCTAGTGGTGGGTGACGTGAAGCCTGATTCTCTGCTATGACATGAAGACAGATTCTGCGCTGACATAAGGCCAGATTCTCTGTTACGGGACCTCTCTCCTCTGCCTGGGTGCCTGGGACTAAATGTGTGACAGTGGCCTGTTCCAGTGGTGGGTGACGTGAAGCCTGATTCTCTGCTATGACATGAAGACAGATTCTGCGCTGACATAAGGCCAGATTCTCTGTTACGGGACCTCTCTTCTCTGCCTAGGCCTAAATGTGTGACAGTGGCTTGTTCCAGTGGTGGGTGACGTGAAGCCTGATTTTTTGCTATGACATGAAGACAGATTCTGCGCTGACATAAGGCCAGATTCTCTGTTACGGGACCTCTCTCCTCTGCCTGGGTGCCTGGGCCTAAATGTGTGACAGTGGCCTGTTCCAGTGGTGGGTGACGTGAAGCCTGATTCTCTGCTATGACATGAAGACTGATTCTGCGCTGACATAAGGCCAGATTCTCTGTTACGGGACCTCTCTCCTCTGTCTGGGTGCCGGGGCCTAAATATGTGACAGTGGCCTGTTCCAGTGGTGGGTGACGTGAAGCCTGATTCTCTGCTATGACATGAAGACAGATTCTGTGCTGACATAAGGCCAGATTCTCTGTTACGGGACCTCTCTCCTCTGCCTGGGTGCCTGGGCCTAAATATGTGACAGTGGCCTGTTCCAGTGGTGGGTGACGTGAAGCCTGATTCTCTGCTATGACATGAAAACTGATTCTGCGCTGACATAAGGCCAGATTCTCTGTTACGGGACCTCTCTCATCTGCCTGGGTGCCGGGGCCTAAATATGTGACTGTGGCCTGTTCCAGTGGTGGGTGACGTGAAGCCTGATTCTCTGCTATGACATGAAGACTGATTCTGCGCTGACATAAGGCCAGATTCTCTGTTACGGGACCTCTCTCCTCTGTCTGGGTGCCGGGGTCTAAATATGTGACAGTAGCCTGTTCCAGTGGTGGGTGACGTGAAGCCTGATTCTCTGCTATGACATGAAGACTGATTCTGCGCTGACATAAGGCTAGATTCTCTGTTACGGGACCTCTCTCCTCTGCCTGGATGCCTGGGCCTAAATATGTGACAGTGGCCTGTTCCAGTGGTGGGTGACGTGAAGCCTGATTATCTGCTATGACATGAAAACTGATTCTGCGCTGACATAAGGCCAGATTCTCTGTTACGGGACCTCTCTCCTCTGCCTGGGTGCCTGGGCCTAAATATGTGACAGTGGCCTGTTCCAGTGGTGGGTGACGTGAAGCCTGATTCTCTGCTATGACATGAAGACTGATTCTGCACTGACATAAGGCTAGATTCTCTGTTACGGGACCTCTCTCCTCTGCCTGGGTGCCTGGGCCTAAATATATGACAGTGGCCTGTTCCAGTGGTTGGTGACGTGAAGCCTGATTCTCTGCTATGACATGAAGACTGATTCTGCGCTGACATAAGGCCAGATTCTCTGTTACGGGACCTCTCTCCTCTGCCTGGGTGCCTGGGCCTAAATATGTGACAGTGGCCTGTTCCAGTGGTGGGTGACGTGAAGCCTGATTCTCTGCTATGACATGAAGACTGATTCTGCGCTGACATAAGGCCAGATTCTCTGTTACGGGACCTCTCTCCTCTGCCTGGGTGCCTGGGCCTAAATATGTGACAGTGGCCTGTTCCAGTGGTGGGTGACATGAAGCCTGATTCTCTGCTATGACATGAAGACTGATTCTGCGCTGACATAAGGCCAGATTCTCTGTTACGGGACCTCTCTCCTCTGCCTGGGTGCCTGGGCCTAAATGTGTGACAGTGGCCTGTTCTAGTGGTGGGTGACGTGAAGCCTGATTCTCTGCTATGACATGAAGACAGATTCTGCGCTGACATAAGGCCAGATTCTCTGTTACGGGACCTCTCTCCTCTGCCTGGGTGCCTGGGACTAAATGTGTGACAGTGGCCTGTTCCAGTGGTGGGTGACGTGAAGCCTGATTCTCTGCTATGACATGAAGACAGATTCTGCGCTGACATAAGGCCAGATTCTCTGTTACGGGACCTCTCTCTCTCTGGGCCTAGGCCTAAATGTGTGACAGTGGCTTGTTCCAGTGGTGGGTGACGTGAAGCCTGATTCTTTGCTATGACATGAAGACAGATTCTGCGCTGACATAAGGCCAGATTCTCTGTTACGGGACCTCTCTCCTCTGCCTGGGTGCCGGGGCCTAAATGTGTGACAGTGGCCTGTTCCAGTGGTGGGTGACGTGAAGCCTGATTCTCTGCTATGACATGAAGACTGATTCTGCGCTGACATAAGGCCAGATTCTCTGTTACGGGACCTCTCTCCTCTGTCTGGGTGCCTGGGCCTAAATATGTGACAGTGGCCTGTTCCAGTGGTGGGTGACGTGAAGCCTGATTCTCTGCTATGACATGAAGACAGATTCTGCGCTGACATAAGGCCAGATTCTCTGTTACGGGACCTCTCTCCTCTGCCTGGGTGCCTGGGCCTAAATATGTGACAGTGGCCTGTTCCAGTGGTGGGTGACGTGAAGCCTGATTCTCTGCTATGACATGAAGACTGATTCTGCGCTGACATAAGGCCAGATTCTCTGTTACGGGACCTCTCTCCTCTGCCTGGGTGCCTGGGCCTAAATATGTGACAGTGCCTGTTCCAGTGGTGGGTGACGTGAAGCCTGATTCTCTGCTATGACATGAAGACTGATTCTGCGCTGACATAAGGCCAGATTCTCTGTTACGGGACCTCTCTCCTCTGCCTGGGTGCCTGGGCCTAAATATGTGACAGTGGCCTGTTCCAGTGGTGGGTGACGTGAAGCCTGATTCTCTGCTATGACATGAAGACTGATTCTGCGCTGACATAAGGCCAGATTCTCTGTTACGGGACCTCTCTCCTCTGCCTGGGTGCCTGGGCCTAAATGTGTGACAGTGGCCTGTTCCAGTGGTGGGTGACGTGAAGCCTGATTCTCTGCTATGACATGAAGACTGATTCTGCGCTGACATAAGGCCAGATTCTCTGTTACGGGACCTCTCTCCTCTGCCTGGGTGCCTGGGCCTAAATATGTGACAGTGGCCTGTTCCAGTGGTGGGTGACGTGAAGCCTGATTCTCTGCTATGACATGAAGACTGATTCTGCGCTGACATAAGGCCAGATTCTCTGTTACGGGACCTCTCTCCTCTGCCTGGGTGCCTGGGCCTAAATATGTGACAGTGGCCTGTTCCAGTGGTGGGTGACGTGAAGCCTGATTCTCTGCTATGACATGAAGACTGATTCTGCGCTGACATAAGGCCAGATTCTCTGTTACGGGACCTCTCTCCTCTGCCTGGGTGCCTGGGCCTAAATATGTGACAGTGGCCTGTTCCAGTGGTGGGTGACGTGAAGCCTGATTCTCTGCTATGACATGAAGACTGATTCTGCGCTGACATAAGGCCAGATTCTCTGTTACGGGACCTCTCTCCTCTGCCTGGGTGCCTGGGCCTAAATATGTGACAGTGGCCTGTTCCAGTGGTGGGTGACGTGAAGCCTGATTCTCTGCTATGACATGAAGACTGATTCTGCGCTGACATAAGGCCAGATTCCTCTGTTACGGGACCTCTCTCCTCTGCCTGGGTGCCTGGGCCTAAATATGTGACAGTGGCCTGTTCCAGTGGTGGGTGACGTGAAGCCTGATTCTCTGCTATGACATGAAGACTGATTCTGCGCTGACATAAGGCCAGATTCTCTGTTACGGGACCTCTCTCCTCTGCCTGGGTGCCTGGGCCTAAATATGTGACAGTGGCCTGTTCCAGTGGTGGGTGACGTGAAGCCTGATTCTCTGCTATGACATGAAGACTGATTCTGCGCTGACATAAGGCCAGATTCTCTGTTACGGGACCTCTCTCCTCTGCCTGGGTGCCTGGGCCTAAATATGTGACAGTGGCCTGTTCCAGTGGTGGGTGACGTGAAGCCTGATTCTCTGCTATGACATGAAGACTGATTCTGCGCTGACATAAGGCCAGATTCTCTGTTACGGGACCTCTCTCCTCTGCCTGGGTGCCTGGGCCTAAATATGTGACAGTGGCCTGTTCCAGTGGTGGGTGACGTGAAGCCTGATTCTCTGCTATGACATGAAGACAGATTCTGCGCTGACATAAGGCCAGATTCTCTGTTACGGGACCTCTCTCCTCTGCCTGGGTGCCTGGGCCTAAATGTGACAGTGGCCTGTTCCAGTGGTGGGTGACGTGAAGCCTGATTCTCTGCTATGACATGAAGACTGATTCTGCGCTGACATAAGGCCAGATTCTCTGTTACGGGACCTCTCTCCTCTGCCTGGGTGCCTGGGCCTAAATATGTGACAGTGGCCTGTTCCAGTGGTGGGTGACGTGAAGCCTGATTCTCTGCTATGACATGAAGACAGATTCTGCGCTGACATAAGGCCAGATTCTCTGTTACGGGACCTCTCTCCTCTGCCTGGGTGCCTGGGCCTAAATGTGTGACAGTGGCCTGTTCCAGTGGTGGGTGACGTGAAGCCTGATTCTCTGCTATGACATGAAGACTGATTCTGCGCTGACATAAGGCCAGATTCTCTGTTACGGGACCTCTCCTCCTCTGCCTGGGTGCCTGGGCCTAAATATGTGACAGTGGCCTGTTCCAGTGGTGGGTGACGTGAAGCCTGATTCTCTGCTATGACATGAAGACAGATTCTGTGCTGACATAAGGCCAGATTCTCTGTTACGGGACCTCTCTCCTCTGCCTGGGTGCCTGGGCCTAAATTGTGACAGTGGCCTGTTCCAGTGGTGGGTGACGTGAAGCCTGATTCTCTGCTATGACATGAAGACTGATTCTGCGCTGACATAAGGCCAGATTCTCTGTTACGGGACCTCTCTCCTCTGCTGGGTGCCTGGGCCTAAATATGTGACAGTGGCCTGTTCCAGTGGTGGGTGACGTGAAGCCTGATTCTCTGCTATGACATGAAGACTGATTCTGCGCTGACATAAGGCCAGATTCTCTGTTACGGGACCTCTCTCCTCTGCCTGGGTGCCTGGGCCTAAATGTGGTCAGCGGCCTGTTCCAGTGGTGGGTGACGTGAAGCCTGATTCTCTGCTATGACATGAAGACAGATTCTGCGCTGACATAAGGCCAGATTCTCTGTTACGGGACCTCTCTCCTCTGCCTGGGTGCCTGGCCTAAATATGTGACAGTGGCCTGTTCCAGTGGTGGGTGACGTGAAGCCTGATTCTCTGCTATGACATGAAGACTGATTCTGCGCTGACATAAGGCCAGATTCTCTGTTACGGGACCTCTCTCCTCTGCCTGGGTGCCTGGCCTAAATATGTGACAGTGGCCTGTTCCAGTGGTGGGTGACGTGAAGCCTGATTCTCTGCTATGACATGAAGACTGATTCTGCGCTGACATAAGGCCAGATTCTCTGTTACGGGACCTCTCTCCTCTGCCTGGGTGCCTGGGCCTAAATATGTGACAGTGGCCTGTTCCAGTGGTGGGTGACGTGAAGCCTGATTCTCTGCTATGACATGAAGACTGATTCTGCGCTGACATAAGGCCAGATTCTCTGTTACGGGGACCTCTCTCCTCTGCCTGGGTGCCTGGGCCTAAATGTGTGACAGTGGCCTGTTCCAGTGGTGGGTGACGTGAAGCCTGATTCTCTGCTATGACATGAAGACTGATTCTGCGCTGACATAAGGCCAGATTCTCTGTTACGGGACCTCTCTCCTCTGTCTGGGTGCCGGGGCCTAAATGTGTGACAGTGGCCTGTTCCAGTGGTGGGTGACGTGAAGCCTGATTCTCTGCTATGACATGAAGACAGATTCTGTGCTGACATAAGGCCAATTCTCTGTTACGGACCTCTCTCCTCTGCCTGGGTGCCTGGGCCTAAATATGTGACAGTGGCCTGTTCCAGTGGTGGGTGACTGAAAGCCTGATTTCTCTGCTATGACATGAAGACAGATTCTGCGCTGACAAAGGCCAGATTCTCTGTTACGGGACCTCTCTCCTCTGCCTGGGTGCCTGGGCCTAAATGTGTGACAGTGCCTGTTCCAGTGGTGGGTGACGTGTAGCCTGATTCTCTGCTATGACATGAAGACTGATTCTGCGCTGACATAAGGCCAGATTCTCTGTTACGGGACCTCTCTTCTCTGCCTGGGTGCCTGGGCCTAAATGTGTGACAGTGGCCTGTTCCAGTGGTGGGTGACGTGAAGCCTGATTCTCTGCTATGACATGAAGACAGATTCTGCGCTGAATAAGGCCTAGATTCTCTGTTACGGGACCTCTCTCCTCTGCCTGGGGCCTGGGCCTAAATGTGTGACAGTGGCCTGTTCCAGTGGTGGGTGACGTGAAGCCTGATTCTCTGCTATGACATGAAGACTGATCTGCGCTGACATAAGGCCAGATTCTCTGTTACGGGACCTCTCTCCTCTGCCTGGGTGCCTGGGCCTAAATGTGTGACAGTGGCCTGTTCCAGTGGTGGGTGACGTGAAGCCTGATTCTCTGCTATGACATGAAGACTGATTCTGCGCTGACATAAGGCCAGATTCTCTGTTACGGGACCTCTCTCCTCTGCCTGGGTGCCTGGGCCTAAATGTGGGACAGTGGCCTGTTCCAGTGGTGGTGACGTGAAGCCTGATTCTCTGCTATGACAGAAGACTGATTCTGCGCTGACATAAGGCCAGATTCTCTGTTACGGGACCTCTCTCCTCTGCCTGGGTGCCTGGGCCTAAATGTGTGACAGTGGCCTGTTTCCAGTGGGTGTGACGTGAAAGCCTGATTCTCTGCTATGACATGAAGACTGATTCTGCGCTGACATAAGGCCAGATTCTCTGGTTACGGGACCTCTCTCCTCTGTCCTGGGTGCCTGGGCCTAAATTGTGACAGTGGCCTGTTCCAGTGGTGGGTGACGTGAAGCCTGATTCTCTGCTATGACATGAAGACTTGATTCTGGCTGACATAAGGCCAGATTCTCTGTTACGGGACCTCTCTCCTCTGCCTGGGTGCCTGGGCCTAAATGTGTGACAGTGGCCTGTTTCCGTAGGTGGGTGACGTGAAGGCTGATTCTCTGCTATGACATGAAGACTGATTCTGCGCTGACATAAGGCCAGATTCTCTGTTACGGGACCTCTCTCCTCTGCCTGGGTGCCTGGGCCTAAATGTGTGACAGTGGCCTGTTCCAGTGGTGGGTGACGTGAAGCCTGATTCTCTGCTATGACATGAAGACAGATTCTGCGCTGACATAAGGCCAGATTCTCTGTTACGGGACCTCTCTCCTCTGCCTGGTGCCTGGGCCTAAATGTGTGACAGTGGCCTGTTCCAGTGGTGGGTGACGTGAAGCCTGATTCTCAGCTATGACATGAAGACAGATTCTGCGCTGACATAAGGCCTAGATTCTCTGTTACGGGACCTCTCTCCTCTGCCTGGGTGCCTGGGCCTAAATGTGTGACAGTGGCCTGTTTCCAGTGGTGGGTGACGTGAAGCCTGATTCTCTGCTATGACATGAAGACAGATTCTGGCGCTGACATAAGGCAGATTCTCTGTTACGGGACCTCTCCTCCTCTGCCTGGGTGCCGGGCCTAAATGTGTGACAGTGGCCTGTTCCAGTGGTGGGTGACGTGAAGCCTGATTCTCTGCTATGACATGAAGACAGATTCTGCGCTGACATAAGGCCAGATTCTCTGTTACGGGACCTCTCTCCTCTGCCTGGTGCGGGCCTAAATGTGTACAGTGGCCTGTTCCAGTGGTGGGGTGACGTGAAGCCTGATTCTCTGCTATGACATGTAAGACAGATTCTGTCGCTGACATAAGGCCAGATTCTCTGTTACGGGACCTCTCTCCTCTGTCTGGGTGCCGGGGCCTAAATATGTGACAGTGGCCTGTTCCAGTGGTGGGTGACGTGAAGCCTGATTCTCAGTCTTCATGTCATAGCAATACAGATTGCCTGCTGCAGGACAGTAAGGCCAGATTCTCTGTTACGGGACCTCTCTCCTCTGCCTCGGTAGCCTAGCCGAAATGGCGACCAGTGGCCTGTTCCAGTGGTGGTGTGACGTAGAAGCCTGATTCCTCGCTATGACATGAAGACTGATCTGCGCTGACATAAGGCCTAGATTCTCTGTTACGGGGACCGTCTCTCCTCTGCTGGGTGCCTGGGCCTAAATGTGTGACAGTGCCTGTTCCTAGTGTGTGGGTGATCGTGAAGCTGATTCTCTGCTATGACATGAAGGACAGATTCTGCGCTGACATAAGGCCAGATTCTCTGTTACAGGGACCTCTCTCCTCCTCTGCTGGGTGGCCTGGCCCTAAATGTGTGACCAGTGTCCTGTTCCAGTGGTGGGGTGACGTGATGCCTGATGTCTCTGCTATGACATGAAGACAGATTCTGCGCTGACATAAGGCCAGATTCTCTGTTACGGGACCTCTCTCCTCTGCCTGGGGCCTGTTCCAGTGGTGGGTGACGTGAAGCCTGGATTCTCTGCTATGACATGAAGACTGTTTCTGCGCTGACATAAGGCCAGATTCTCTGTTACGGGACCCTCTCTCCTCTGCCTGGGTGCCTGGGCCTAAATGTGTGACAGTGGGCCTGTTCCATGGGGGGGTGACGTGAAGCCTGATTCTCTGCTATGACATGAAGACAGATTCTGCGCTGACATAAGGCCAGAGTTCCTGTTACGGGACCTCTCTCCTCTCCTGGGGGCCTGGCCTAAATGTGTGACAGTGGCCTGTTCCAGTGGTGGGTGACGTGAAGCCTGATTCTCTGCTATGACAGGAAGACAGATTCTGTGCTGACATAAGGCCAGATTCGCTTGTTACTGGGACCTCTCTCCTCTGTCTGGGTGCCGGGGCCTAAATGTGTGGACAGTGGCCTGTTCCAGTGGGTGGGTGACGTGAAAGCCTGATTCTCTGCTATGACATGAAGACTGATTCTGCGCTGACATAAGGCCAGATTCTCTGTTACGGGACCTCTCTCCTCTGCCTGGTGCCTGGGGCCTAAATGTGTGACAGTGGCCTGTTCCAGTGTGGGTGACGTGATGCCTGATTCTCTGCTATGACATGAAGACAGATTCTGCGCTGACATAAGGCCAGATTCTCTGTTACGGGACCTCTCTCCTCTGCCTGGGTTCCTGGGCCTAATATGGTGACAGTGGCCTGTTCCAGTGGTGGGTGACGTGAAGCCTTGATTCTCTGCTATGACATGAAGACTGATTCTGCGCTGACATAAGGCCAGATTCCTCTGTTACGGGGACCTCTCTCCTCTGCCTGGGTGCCGGGCCTAAATGTGTGACAGTGGCCTGTTCCAGTGGTGGGTGACGTGAAGCCTGATTCTCTGCTATGACATGAAGACAGATTCAGCGCTGACATAAGGCCAGATTCTCCTGTTACGGGACCTCTCTCCTCTGCCTGGGTGCCTGGGCCTAAATGTGTGACAGTGGCCTGTTCCAGTGGTGGGTGACGTGAAGCCTGATTCTCTGCTAGACATGAAGACTGATTCTGCGCTGACATAAGGCCAGATTCTCTTGTACGGACTCTCTCCTCTGCCTGGGTGCCGGGGCCCTAAATATGTGACAGTGGCCTGTTCCAGTGGTGGGTGACGTGAAGCCTGATTCTCTGCTATGACATTAAGACAGATTCTGCGCTGACATAAGCCAGATTCTCTGTTACGGGACCTCTCTCCTCTGTCTGGGTGCCTGGGCCTAAATGTGTGACAGTGGCCTGTTCCAGTGGTGGGTGATGTTGAAGCCTGATTCTCTGCTATGACATGAAGACAGATTCTGCGCTGACATAAGGCCAGATTCTCTGTTACGGGACCTCTCTCCTCTGCCTGGGTGCCTGGGCCTAAATGTGTGACAGTGGCCTGTTCCAGTGGTGGGTGACGTGAAGCCTGATTCTCTGCTATGACATGAAGACAGATTCTGCGCTGACATAAGGCCAGATTCTCTGTTACGGGACCTCTCTCCTCTGCCTGGGTGCCTGGCCGTAATGTGTGACAGTGGGCCTGTTTCCAGTGGGAGGGTGACGTGAAGCCTGATTCTCTGCTATGACATGAAGACAGATTCTGCGCTGACATAAGGCCAGATCTCTGTTACGGGACCTCTCTCCTCTGCCTGGGGTGCCTGGGCCTAAATGTGTGACAGTGGCCTGTTCCAGTGGTTGGGTGACGTGAAGCCTGATTCTCTGCTATGACATGAAGACTGATTCTGCGCTGACATAAGGCCAGATTCTCTGTTACGGGACCTCTCTCCTCTGCCTGGGCCTGGCCTAAATATGACAGTGGCCTGTTCCAGTGGTGGGTGACGTGAAGCCTGATTCTCTGCTATGACATGAAGACAGATTCTGCGCTGACATAAGGCCAGATTCTCTGTTACGGGACCTCTCTCCTCTGCCTGGGTGCCTGGGCCTAAATGTGTGACAGTGGCCTGTTCCAGTGGTGGGTGACGTGAAGCCTGATTCTCTGCTATGACATGAAGACAGATTCTGCGCTGACATAAGGCCAGATTCTCTGTTACGGACCTCTCTCCTCTGCCTGGGTGCCTGGGCCTAAATGTGTGACAGTGGCTGTTCCAGTGGTGGGTGACGTGAAGCCTGATTTCTGCTATGACATGAAGACTGATTCTGCGCTGACATAAGGCCAGATTCTCTGTTACGGGACCTCTCTCCTCTGCCTGGTGCCTGGGCCTAAATGTGTGACAGTGGCCTGTTCCAGTGGTGGGTGACGTGAAGCCTGATTCTCTGCTATGACATGAAGACTGATTCTGCGCTGACATAAGGCCAGATTCTCTGTTACGGGACCTCTCTCTCTGCCTGGGTGCCTGGCCTAAATATGTGACAGTGGCCTCTTCCAGTGGTGGGTGACGTGAAGCCTGATTCTCTGCTATGACATGAAGACTGATTCTGCGCTGACATAAGGCCAGATTCTCTGTTACGGGACCTCTCTCCTCTGCCTGGGTGCCTGGGCCTAAATGTGTGACAGTGGCTGTTCCAGTGGTGGGTGACGTGAAGCCTGATTTCTGCTATGACATGAAGACAGATTCTGCGCTGACATAAGGCCAGATTCTCTGTTACGGGACCTCTCTCTCTGCCTGGGTGCCTGGGCCTAAATGTGTGACAGTGGCCTGTTCCAGTGGTGGTGACGTGAAGCTGATTTCTGCTATGACATGAAGACTGATTCTGCGCTGACATAAGGCCAGATTCTCTGTTACGGGACCTCTCTCCTCTGCCTGGGTGCCTGGGCCTAAATGTGACAGTGGCCTGTTCCAGTGGTGGGTGACGTGAAGCCTGATCTCTGCTATGACATGAAGACTGATTCTGCGCTGACATAAGGCCAGATTCTCTGTTACGGGACCCTCTCCTCTGCCTGGGTGCCTGGGCCTAAATATGTGACAGTGGCCTGTTCCAGTGGTGGGTGACGTGAAGCCTGATTCTCTGCTATGACATGAAGACTGATTCTGCGCTGACATAAGGCCAGATTCTCTGTTACGGGACCTCTCTCCTCTGCCTGGGTGCCTGGGCCTAAATATGTGACAGTGGCCTGTTCCAGTGGTGGGTGACGTGAAGCCTGATTCTCTGCTATGACATGAAGACTGATTCTGCGCTGACATAAGGCCAGATTCTCTGTTACGGGACCTCTCTCCTCTGCCTGGGTGCCTGGGCCTAAATATGTGACAGTGGCCTGTTCCAGTGGTGGTGACGTGAAGCCTGATTCTCTGCTATGACATGAAGACAGATTCTGCGCTGACATAAGGCCAGATTCTCTGTTACGGGAGCCGTCTCCTCTGGCCTGGGTGCCTGGGCCTAAATGTGTGACAGTGGCCTGTTCCAGTGGTGGGTGACGTGAAGCCTGATTCTGCTGCTATGACATGAAGACAGAATTCTGCGCTGACATAAGGGCCCAGATTCTCTGTTACGGGGACCTCTCTCCTCTGCCTGGGTGCCTGGCCCTAAAAGTGTGACAGGTGGCCTGTTCCAGTGGTGGGTGACGTGAAGCCTGATTCTCTGCTATGACATGAAGACAGATTCTGCGCTGACATAAGGCCAGATCTCCTGTTACGGGACCTCTCTCCTCTGCTGGGGTGCCTGGGCCAAATGTGTGACAGTGGCCTGTTCCAGTGGTGGGTGACTGAAGCCTGATTCTCTGCTATGACATGAAGACAGAAGATTCTGCTGCTGACATAAGGCCAGATTCTCTGTTACAGGGACCTCTCTCCTCTGCCTGGTGCCTGGGGCCTAAATGTGTGACAGTGCCTGGTTCCAGTGGTGGGTGACGTGAAGCCTGATTCTGCTATGACATGAAGACAGATTCTGCGCTGACATAAGGCCAGATTCTCTGTTACGGGACCTCCTCTCCTCTGCCTGGTGCCTGGGGCCTAAATGTGGGTGACAGTGGCCTGTTCCAGTGGGGGTGACGTGAAGCCTGATTCTCTGCTATGACATGAAGATCTGATTCTGCGCTGACATAAGGCCAGATTCCTGTTACGGGACCTGCTCTCCTATGCCTGGGGTGCCTGGGGCCTAAATGTGTGACAGTGCCTGTTCCAGTGGGTGGGTGGACGTGAAGCCTGATTCTCTGCTATGACATGAAGACAGATTCTGTGCATGACATAAGGCCAGAGTCTCCTGTTACTGGGACCTCTCTCCTCTGCCTGGGTGCCTGGGGCCTAAATGTGTGACAGTGGCCTGTTCCAGTGTGGGTGACGTGAAGCTGATTCTCTGCTATACATGAAGACTGATTCTGCGCTGACATAAGGCCAGATTCTCTGTTACGGACCTCTCTCCTCTGCCTGGGTTCCTGGCCTAAATGTGTGACAGTGCCTGTTCCAGTGGTGGGGTGACGTGAGAGCCTGATTCTCTGCTATGACATGAAGACTGATTCTGCGCCTGACATAAGGCCAGATTCGTCTGTTACTGGGACCTGCTCTACTCTGTCATGGTGCCGGGCCTAAATTGTGACTGTGGCCTGTTGTCAGTGGTGGGAGTGACGTGATGCCTGATTCTCTGGCTATGACATGAAGACAGAGTCTGCGCTGACATAAGGCCAGTCTTCTCTTGTTACGGGACCTCTCGCCCTCTGCCTGGTGCCGGGGCCTGAAATATGTGTCAGGTGGCCTGTTCCAGTGGTGGGTGACCAGTGAAGCCCTGATTCTCTGCTATGACATGAAGACTGAGTCTGCGTCTGACATAAGGCCGAGATTCTCTGTTACGGGACCTCTCTCCTCTGCCTTGGGTAGCCTGGCCCTAATATGTGTACAGTGGCCTTGTTTCCAGTGGCGGGTGACGTGAAGCCTGATTCTCTGCTATGACATGAAGACTGATTCTGCGCTGACATAAGGCCAGATTCTCTGTTACGGGACCTCTCTCCTCTGCCTGGGTGCCTGGGCCTAAATGTGTGACAGTGGCCTGTTCCAGTGGTGGGTGACGTGAAGCCTGATTCTCTGCTATGACATGAAGACATTCTGCGCTGACATAAGGCCAGATTCTCTGTTACGGGACCTCTCTTCTCTGCCTGGGCCTAAATGTGTGACAGTGGCTGTTCCAGTGGTGGGTGACGTGAAGCCTGATTCTCTGCTATGACATGAAGACAGATTCTGCGCTGACATAAGGCCAGATTCTCTGTTACGGGACCTCTCTCCTCTGCCTGGGTGCCTGGGCCTAAATGTGTGACAGTGGCCTGTTCCAGTGGTGGGTGACGTGAAGCCTGATTCTCTGCTATGACATGAAGACAGATTCTGCGCTGACATAAGGCCAGATTCTCTGTTACGGGACTCTCTCCTCTGCCTGGGTGCCTGGGCCTAAATGTGACAGTGGCCTGTTCCAGTGGTGGGTGACGTGAAGCCTGATTCTCTGCTATGACATGAAGACAGATTCTGCGCTGACATAAGGCCAGATTCTCTGTTACGGGACCTCCTCCTCTGCCTGGGTGCCTGGGCCTAAATGTGTGACAGTGGCTGTTCCAGTGGTGGGTGACGTGAAGCCTGATTCTCTGCTATGACATGAAGACTGATTCTGCGCTGACATAAGGCCAGATTCTCTGTTACGGGACCTCTCTCCTCTGCCTGGGTGCCTGGGCCTAAATATGTGACAGTGGCCTGTTCCAGTGGTGGGTGACGTGAAGCCTGATTCTCTGCTATGACATGAAGACTGATTCTACGCTGACATAAGGCCAGATTCTCTGTTACGGGACCTCTCTCCTCTGCCTGGGTGCCTGGGCCTAAATATGTGACAGTGGCCTGTTCCAGTGGTGGGTGACGTGAAGCCTGATTCTCTGCTATGACATGAAGACTGATTATGCGCTGACATAAGGCCAGATTCTCTGTTACGGGACCTCTCTCCTCTGCCTGGGTGCCTGGGCCTAAATATGTGACAGTGGCCTGTTCCAGTGGTGGGTGACGTGAAGCCTGATTCTCTGCTATGACATGAAGACTGATTCTGCTGACATAAGGCCAGATTCTCTGTTACGGGACCTCTCTCCTCTGCCTGGGTGCCTGGGCCTAAATATGTGACAGTGGCCTGTTCCAGTGGTGGGTGACGTGAAGCCTGATTCTCTGCTATGACATGAAGACTGATTCTGCGCTGACATAAGGCCAGATTCTCTGTTACGGGACCTCTCTCCTCTGCCTGGGTGCCTGGGCCTAAATATGTGACAGTGGCCTGTTCCAGTGGTGGGTGACGTGAAGCCTGATTCTCTGCTATGACATGAAGACTGATTCTGCGCTGACATAAGGCTAGATTCTCTGTTACGGGACCTCTCTCCTCTGCCTGGGTGCCTGGGCCTAAATGTGTGACAGTGCCTGTTCCTGTGGTGGGTTGACGTGAAGCCTGATTCTCTGCTATGACATGAAGACAGATTCTGCGCTGACATAAGGCCAGATTCTCTTTACGGGACCTCTCTCCTCTGCCTGGGTGGGCCTGGGGCCTAAATGTGTGACAGTGGCCTGTTCCAGTGTGGTGGACGTGAAGCCTGATTCTCTGCTATGACATGAAGGAACAGGATTCTGCGCTGACATAATAGGCCAGATTCCTCTGGTACGGGACCGTCTCTCCTCTGCCTGGGTGCCTGGGCCTAAATGTGTGACAGTTGGCCTGTTTCCAGTGGGTGGGTGACGTGAAGCCTGATTCTCTGCTATGACCTGAAGACAGATTCTGCGCTGACATTAAGGCCAGATTCTCTGTTACGGAGACCTCTCTCCTCTGCCTGGGTGCCTAGGGACCTAAATGTGTGACAGTGGCCTGTTCCAGTGGTGGGTGACGTGAAGCCTGATTCTCTGCTATGACATGAAGACAATTCTGCGCTGACATAAGGCCAGATTCTCTGTGTACGGACCTCTCTCCTCTGCCCTGGGTGCCTGGGCCTAAATGTGTGTCAGTGGGCCTGTTCCAGTGGTGGGTGACGTGATGCCTGATGCTCTGCTATGACATAAGGACAGATTCTGCGCTGACATAAGGCAGATTCTCTGTTACGGGCCCTCTCTCCTCTGTCCTGGGTGCCTGGGCCTAAATGTGTGACAGTGCCTGTTCCAGTGGTGGGTGGACGTGAAGCCTGATTCTCTGCTATGACATGAAGACAGATTCGCGCTGACATAAGGGCCAGATTCCTCTGTTTACGAGACTGCTCTCTCCTCTGCCTGGGTGCCTGGGCCGAAATGTGTGACAGTGCCTGTTCCAGTGTGGGGTGACGTGAAGCCTGATTCTCTGCTATGACATGAAGACAGATTCTGCGCTGGACATAAGGCCAGATTCTCTGTTACGGGACCTCTCTCCTCTCCTGGGTGCCTGGGCCTAAATGTGTGACAGTGGCCTGTTCCATGTGGTGGGTGACGTGAAGCCTGATTCTCTGCTATGACATGAAGACAGATTCTGCGCTGACATAAGGCCCAGATTCTCTGTTACGGACCTCTCTCCTCGGCCTGGGTGCCTGGGCCTAAATTTTGACAGTGCCTGTTCAGTGGTGGGTGACGTGAAGCCTGATTCTCTGCTATGACATGAAAGACAGATGCTGCGCTGACATAGAGGCCAATTCTCTGTTACGGGACCTCTCTCCTCTTCCTGTGCCTGGGCCTAAATGTGTGACAGTGGGCCTGTTCCAGTGGTGGGTGACGTGAAGCCTGATTCTCTGCTATGACATGAAGACAGATTTCTGCGCTGACATAAGGCCAGATTCTCTGTTACGGGACCTCTCTCTCTCTGCCTGGGTGCCTGGGCCTAAATGTGTGACAGTGGCTCTGTTCCAGTGGTGGGTGACGTGAAGCCTGATTCTCTGCTATGACATGAAGACAGATTCTGTCTGGCTGCTGACTAAAGGCCAGATCTCTGTGTACGGGACCTCTCTCCTCTGCCTGGTGCCTGGGCCTAAATGTGTGACAGTGCCTGTTCCAGTGGTGGGTGACGTGAAGCCTGATTCTCTGCTATGACATGAAGACAGATTCTGTGCTGGACATATGGCCAGATTCTCTGTTACGGGACGTGCTCTCCTCTGCCTGGGTGCCTGGGCCTAAATGTGTGACAGTGGCCTGTTCCAGTGGTGGGTGACGTGAAGCCTGATTCTCTGCTATGACATGAAGACAGATTCTGCGCTGACATAAGGCCAATTCTCTGTTACGGGACCTCTCTCCTCTGCCTGGGTGCCGGGGCCTAAATGTGTGACAGTGGCCTGTTCCAGTGGTGGGTGACGTGAAGCCTGATTCTCTGCTATGGCATGAAGAACTGATTCTCTGCTGACTTGAAGCCAGATTCTTTGCTATGGCATGAAGAGACTGATTCTCTGCTGACGTGAAGCCAGATTCTCTGCTATGGGATCTCTGTCCAATTGGATATGGGTCATTTTTATGTTTTTAATTTTTATTTTAATTCATTTCCCTATCCACATTTGTTTGCAGGGATTTACCTACATGTTGCTGCCTTTGCAGCCCTCTAGCTCTTTCCTGGGCTGTTTTACAGCCTTCTTAGTTCCCAAAAGTTCGGGTCCCATTGACTTCAATGGGGTTCGGGTTCGGACTAGTTCGGTTCGGGTTCGGATCCCGAACCCGAACATTTCCGGGAAGTTCGGCCGAACTTCTCGGAACCCGAACATCCAGGTGTTCGCGTCAACTCTAATTGTGTCCTCTCCAATGTAAACATTTTGCAGTTTTTGCATTCTATGAAAAGACAAGTTTTAAATCAATATGAAAGAGAGGGTATGCATAAAAGATAGCTTCATGACTATACAGTTGATGCAAATTTGTGGTATAATTATAGCAATACTTCAAGGCAAAATAACGTGTGACATTCAACAAGTCAACAGATGGCCATTTTCAAATACTATATTGCTGTTGATGGTATGGGGTGATATAAGAATATATGAGAGAAACTGAATGGAGCAATGCATTTTCTTTCTAACTGCAAGTAACAGAGAGAGCTAGGGGTCTAATTGCAGAAGATAACTATATAAATCTAGAAGCCTCACTTGCAAAACTGAAATGGTGCCTTGCATAACTGGCTTTCAGCATCGTATGATTGATTTGGCAACAATTGCAATGTGCCCAACCTGCCAGCTTCCTCTGTCAAGTAATGGATTTGAATATGTGACGGTGTACTTTAACCCCTTAGTGACCACCCATACGCCTTTTTACAACGGTCACTAAGGGGCTTTAGGCTGGGCCGCCGAGTTTTTACGGTGGCTCAGTCTAAGCGCTGCAAGGGACCCCCGTGGCCCTGCTCCAACAGCCTGGACTGGCAGGAGTGCCGATCCGGGCTGTTTAATACTTTACATGCCTTGGGCAACGGCGCCCACCGACATGTAAAATGCTGACAGAGGGAGCGGACTACCTCTGTCTCCATCTGCACCCCGCAAATACTATTGCATGGTACCGATTGTGTGTGAAGGCTGCTGGGGGTCTCGTGGCAGGCCCCAGACGACCCTAGAGTCATTCCAGCATGCTGTGTACTCTGGCGGCAGCCTGCTGGTCAATGTCAGAATAGCACTGATATTAAAATGCAATGCACTATAGGGATATGCATTGCATTTTAAAATCAATCAGAATGTTGTCTGTTATAGTCCCCTTATGGGACTATTAGTGGTAAAAAAAAATAACACATTTATTCAATAAAAAAATCACATAAAAAATATGTTTTTATCATGAAAATACGCTTTTCAATGAAAAAATTGCAAAAAAAATTCTCCTCCATATGTGTCGTATTGCCGCGTCCATAACGACCTGGACTACATAAATATCATGTAAATTATCCCCTATGGGGTGGTAGTGGTATCCCTACGTGAAAAAAATAATAATAATAACAAAAAAATATATAGAATTGCTAATGTATTCTTAGTTGCCACAGACAAAACGTATTAACAAGCGATCAAAAAGCGGCATTTACTTCAAATGATACCAATGAAAAATGCAAGTCATCTCGCAAAAATCAAGCCCCACACAGCTCCATGGAAAGAAAAAGATAAAACAAATCATGGGTCTTGGGAAGCGGCAATGCAAAAATATTTTTTTCTTTAAAAAAAAGGGGTTTTTATTGCATAAAAGTAGGTAAAACAGAAAAAATAACTATATGTATTTGTAATCAATTGTAATCGTAGGTGGCCCAGACAATAAATATAATGTTATTCATAGCGAAAAATTAACGCCATAAAATTTAGAACGTAAAAACGCAGTGGCAGTATTGCTGTTTTTTCCCATCTCCCTCCCAGAAGGAGTTAATAAAGTTAATCAGAAAGTTATGTGTATCCCAAAATGGTGCCATTAAAAACAACAACTTGTCCACGCAAAAAACTATTAAATTATCGAAGATCGGCGCAAATGGATTATTAATCCTTAATACTAGCTGCAATTTATGTGCTGTTTCTAGCACATGTGCGGCTACTAATGTAAACTGGCCATCCTCTTTAAATAAGATAAATAGTACAAAATTGTTTTTAAAAAACACAAAAAATATGACTCCATCATATACCATACAGTTTGTACAATAATGGCAAATATATGACATTAGGTCTGATATATTGAATGAATACTTTATGGTTTCAAAATTACCATATATAGCCTTTCTAATGGAGATAAAAAAGAAAACCACTTACCAACATTGTTATCTGTTAACTTTAAAAATATCTACTAATCCCAGCATAGTACAAATGCTGTGCTATTATTCATTCTGGTACATTATGCTCCACAAAGATTTGAAGCTTTTGTTAGAAATCATGAACCTATACATTTTTACAATAAAACATGATCTCTGATAAGAGAGTAACACACAATATAAAAAAAAAAAAAAAAAGTTAATGGCAGAATTAAACAAATATACAAAGTCCTCATCATTCCACTTAGTTTACCATACCGAACTTTAGGATTTTTGGAACCCGGACCCGAACATTTCCGTAAAAGTTTGGGTTCGGTGTTCGGTTGCTTTATTGGCGTCTTTTTGAAAGGCTGCAGAGCAGCCAATCAACAAGCGGTTTAACAGTCTGACCTTAGAATCCATCACAGCCATGCCTACTAAGGGCATGGCTGTGATTGGCCAGAGCAGCATGTGACCCAGGCTCTATATAAGCTTGAGTCACGGAGCGCTGCACGTCACTTCTGCTGTTACAAGTGTAGGAGAGGATGCTGCTGGAATTGTGATTTCAGGGAGAGAATAGGAGAGAATCTACTCAGCGATCTACAGAGAAACAGTTGTATGGGTGCAGGACACAATCGTTTTAACCCTGCCCTGAGGCCATTGACCAATAAAAAAATAACTTTTATAATTCTGTTAGTTAGGTGGGTGGCGGGCGGCGGCCATTTTATGCAAGCTCAGTGCACCAGCACTGCATCTGAGTTTTTGGGACATTGCAAATAACCCTTTTCTTGGGGAAAACTACAACATCTGATTAGTCAGTGTGCAATTTAAGCTAGAAATACACCCATCATTTTCTGGGGTTTGAAAAACACACTTTTTAAAAAAAAAACAACAGTATTTTCCAGATCAGCAGTGTTTAAATTCAAGTTTAATATATACAGCTTTCATATTCTGTTACAAAAAAAAAATAAAAAATTTGGGAGATCTACAACATCTTGATTAGTCAGTGTGCAATTTAAGCTAGAAATACACCCATCATTTTCTGTAGTTTGAAAAACAGACTTTTTTGACAAAAAACACTATTTTCAGGCCTTGCAGCATCAGCACGTGTGAAATTACAGGCTTATATACTGCTGTCAAATTCAGTTGTTAAACAAACACTTGTTTGGGCACAAAAAATTTAGTTGGCAGCCTTTGATGCAGATGTCATTGTGAGATACACCCTTAATACATTTGGGTTACATTCAGAGATTTTAAATACCGCCATTTGGTGCACCAATATTGAATTTAGGCCTACACTGGTTCAGGCCGTGTGAGATACTCCCTCTACATACAGGGGTTTGATTCAGGGATTTGAAATACAGCCATTTGAAATACAGGCATTTTGGGCAAATAAATATTTACTTCAGGCCTACACTGGTTCAGACTGTGTGAGATACCCCCTCTACATACAGGGGTTTGATTCAGGGATTTGAAATACAGCCATTTGAAATACAGCCATTTTGGGCAAAGAAATATTTACTTCAGGCCTACACTGGTTCAGACCGTGTGAGATACCCCCTCTACATACAGGCGTTTAATTCAGGGATTTGAAATACAGCCATTTGAAATACAGCCATTTTGGGCAAGGAAATATTTAATTCAGGCCTACACTGGTTCAGACCGTGTGTGATACACCCCTTTAAATACTGTAGTTCTATTCTACTATTAATTAAACACCCAATTTAGGGCAAGATCCTAAATTCGAAAAATATGAGGAGAGCGTCAAATAAGGGACGTGGCCCAGGTCGTGGTGCTGCTGGTGGAGCTCCTGTTGCAGGGAGAGGACGTGGTCGATCTGTGCGAGCTACACGCACAAGTGAAACCCCTTCCTCAGGTGCGAGTAGGCGACAAAACCTGCAGCGGTATTTAGTCTGGCCTAATGCTGCTCTACGAATGGTGAGGCCTGAACAAGTACAGGCGATTGTAGATTGGGTTGCTGACAGTGGATCCAGGTCCTTCACATTGTCTCCCAACCAGTCTCCTGCTGAAGATCACAGTTGGCACCTGCAGCCGATGTCCATCAGTCTTTCACCTCACCCCCTTGCAAATCAGCCAAGCAGTCTGAGCCCCAAGTCATGCAGCAGTCTCTTCTGCTTTTTGATGACTCTGTTAGCAGGGTTTCCCAGGGCCATCCACCTAGACCTGCCGCAGAAGTGGAAGAGATTGAGTGCACTGATGCCCAACCACTTATCTTTCAAGATGAGTACATGGGAGGACCATAGCAGCATGTCTCGGATGATGATGAAACACAGGTGCCAACTGCTGGGGCTTTCGAAAGTGTGTAGACCGACAAGGAAGGCAGGGGTGAAGACTGGGTGGAAGATGATGTGGAGGATGATGAGGTCCTCGACCCCCCATGGAATCAAGGTCATGCGAGTGACCTATGTAGTTCGGAGGAAGAGGCGGTGGTCGCACAGAGCCACCAGCACAGCAGAAGAGGTAGCAGGGTGCAAAAGCGAGCGGCCATCCTCTAGACAGTACACCTCCTACTGCCCACCCGCAGCAAGGGACCGAGCACACCAAAGCCAGCTCCAAGGAGTTCCCTGGCGTGGCAGTTCTTCAGACAATGTGCTGACAACAAGACACGAGTGTTTGCATGCTGTGCAATTAGAGCCTGAAGCGAGGCATACACGTTCTCAACCTGAGCACAACCTGCATGACCAGGCATTTAAGTGCAAAGCACGAGCTGCAGTGGAGTAGACACCTCAAAAACCAAGAAAGGTCTCTGGCTCCTCCTGCTTCCTCTTCTGCTGCAGTCGCGGCCTCTTCTTCCCACCTCTGGAGTAACAGTGCCAACTGCCACCCCCCGCAAACAGAGGATCCACCAGCAACACCAACACCTGGGTCACCAAGCATCTCCACAATGGTCCCATGGAAGCGTTCAGCTCTCCATCTCCCAAACGCTGGAGAGAAAAAGGAAGTTCCCCCCCTACCCACCTGCAATCCCTAGCCCTGAATGCCAGCATTTCTAAATTACTGCCTTTGAAATGCTGTCATTCCGTCTTGTGGAGACGGATAGTTTTAAAAGGCCTTATGGCGGTGGCTGTCCCACAGTATGTCGTGCCAGCCGCCCACTACTTTTCAAGGCGAACCATCCCTTCCCTGCACAACCAAGTAGAGGAAAAAATCAGGTGTGCACTGCGCAACGCCATCTGTGGCAAGGTGCACCTGACTATGAATACGTGGACCAGTAAGCACGGTCAGGGCCGTTATATCTCCATAACAGCACACTGGGTAAATGCAGTGGCGGCTGGGCCTGAGGCGGATAGCAGTTTGGCGCATGTCCTTCCACCACCGAGGATTGCAGGGCGCTTCAGTTTGCCTCCTGTTGCTTCCTCCTCCTACTCCGCTTCCTCTACCAGCTCCTCGTCCGGTCAGCATAACACCTTCACCACCAACTTCAGAACAGCCAGGGGTAAATGACAGCAGGCAGTTTTAAAACTTATCTGTTTGGAGGACAAACCCCCACACCGTGCAGGAGCTGTGGACGGTCCTTGAACAACAGACCGATGAGTGGTTTGTGCCAGTCAGCCTCAAGCCCCGGCCTGGTGGTGTGCTATAATGGTGAAATCTCGTAGCAGCTCTAGGACTAGCCGGTTTTGACGCACATCCCTTGCCTGGCGCATGTGCTGAATTTGGTGGTGCAGAGATTCCTTAAAAATTACCCCAACATGTCAGAGCAGCAGCATAAAGTGCGAGTCTGTGCGAGCTTTTGGCGTTCTCATCCTGCTGCTGCTCGCCTGTCAGCGCTGCAGCATAACTTCTGCCTTTCCGCTCACTGCCTCATATGCGACGTGCCCACAAGTTGGAACTCCACCTTGCACATGCTGGCCAGAATGTGCGAGCAGCAGCAGGCGATAGTGGAGCTTCAGCTGCAGCACGCACGGGTGAGTCGCTCGGTGGAACAGCACCACTTCACCACCAATGTCTGGGCTTCCATGCGTGACCTGTGTTACTTGTTGCGCTGTTTCGAGTACTCCACCAACATGGCCAGTGCCGATAACGCCGTTCTCAGCGTTACTATCCCACTTCTATGCCTCCTTGAAAAAACGCTCCTGGCGATGATGGAAGAGGATGTGGCACAGGAGGAGGAGGAGGAAGAGGGATCATTTTGTAGGGTTTCCGGCCAGTCATTCCCAAGTGGCTCCAAGGGTGGGTTCCTGCACCCACGAACCCAAGGTACACAATTGTCCAGCCAGGCCACAGTTCTGGAGGATGAGGAGGAGGAGATGGAGGAGGAGGAACCATATTCACAGCAGGGTGGCACCTAGACCAGCTCATGGCCATCACTGGTGCGTGGATGGGGGGGGATACAGAGGACAGAGACGATACACCTCCCACAGAGGACAGCTTTTCGTTGCCTCTGGGCAGCCTGGCACACATGAGCGATTACATGCTGCAGTGTCTCCGCAACGACTGCCGAGTTGCTCACATTCTAACTTGTGCTGATTACTGGGTGGCCACGCTGCTGGATCTCCGTTACAAGGACAACGTACCGTTCTTAATTCCGTCACTGGAGGGTGATCGTAAGATGCGCCAGTACAATCGCGCGCTGGTAGAACGCGCTGCTGGTGGCATTCCCACCTGACAGTGGAGGCACAGTGAAAGCAAAAGGCGAAGGCAGAGGAGGAGAAAGAGATAGCCAACGCAGCTGGGGCACCACCAGCACCTCAGAAGGCAGGGTTAGCATGGGCGAAATGTGGAAAAGCTTTGTCAGCACGCCACAACAACCAGCAGCACCAGCTGATATAGAACATCTTAGCAGGAGGCAGCATTTCAGCAACATGGTGGAGCAGTATGTGTACACACGCCTATACGTACTGAATGACGGGTCTGCCCCCTTCAACTTCTGGGTCTCCAAATTGGGCACATGGCCTGAGCTTGCCCTTTACGCCTTGGAGGTGCTGGCCTGCCCTGCTGCCGGTGTATTGTCTGAACTTGTGTTTAGCACGACTGGAGGGTTATATTTCCCAATGTTCTGGGGTGTACCCTAATTTTAAAAAATATAAATAAATTTTAAAACAAAAAGCAGTGTAGGCTTCCTCCTCCTCCTCCACCGCCACTACCACCTACACCGCTACATCCACCGCCTCCTCAACCTGCTACTCCATATGGACCTGGTCCTCCTAGATCAAGATTATTATTATTATTATTATTTTTTTTTTTTTTTTTTACTTATTTTATGTTATTTAAAGTCATTTCCCTATCCATATTTGTTTGCAGAGCACTTGCCATGCTCTTAACCACATTTTGACGACATTTGCAGCCCTCTAGCCCTTTCCACTAAATTTCTACAGCCATTTTAGTGCTCAAAAGTTCAGGTCCCCATTGACTTCAATAGGGTTCGGGGTTAAGTTCGGGTGAAGTTCGGGTCCCGAACTCGAACTTTTTTCCGAAGTTGAACCCGTTGAACCCGAACATCCAGGTGTCCGCTCAACACTATTTACCATTTATGTTTGTTTTTTTTGTCTCGGGGGTTGGGCCGGCGACTGAACCCTTGTCACGATACATTGATTGGTTACTCCGACCACTAGTGCAGAAGGTCCCCATCTCAGGGACACCACTGATCTCCTCCAGTCACTGGCTTCGATCCAGTGGCAGGAGGAGTATCACCTGGTGTCCCTGGATGTAGAAAGTCTGTATACGTGCATCCCCCAAGAAAGGGGTATCCAGGCCATATAAGAAATTCTCCTGAACACAGACAAAAGAGAGGTCTTTAGAGATTTCATTGTAGATGGCCTAAGATTGATACTGAGCAATAATGCCTTCTTGTTTGGGAATGCGTGGTTCAGACAATGCGTCAGTACCACGATGGGTACCCCCGTCACGTGTACCTTCACAAATTTATACTTTGCACACTTAGAAGATAAATTTATCTACTCAGTCTCAAATCTATATGTAGCATTTGTGATCGGGGCTATATGTGACAGAACCTAACCTACCTAACTCATAAAAGATGTCAACGGTCTGAGTTGTGCTATAACCGTTACCGTCGGGAGTATACCTGAAAGAGGGCATACCCTGTGGAAGAGTAAAGAAAAAGCGGCGGGCTGGGAGGGGAACACTGCCCTGCTGTCCGTGCCCTGATGACGGGGGGTGAGCAGCTGATAAAGGCCAGGGCGCCCCTCCCACAAATGCAGGCCAATACTCGGCCTTTCTACTTGTGATCGGGGCTATATGTGACAGAACCTAACCTACCTAACTCATAAAAGATGTCAACGGTCTGAGTTGTGCCATAACCGTTACCGTCGGGAGTATACCTGAAAGAGGCCAAAAACCCAGCAAGAAATGCAAGACACTTTATTAAACATTACAACACCAATGTCTGAAAGGCGCATGCAATCTCCCCCGTGGGGTTGGGAACATATCGATTAAAGCAGGAGGAGCGCCACCGGCCCAATTTGCGAATAATGTAAGTCGGCACTTGATTCCTGGACGCGGCAGATGCCGCCCCAATCCTAAAGGAATGACCTGACACGGTGAGTGGGTCCAAGCCTAAATTACCTGCCAGGATACGCACATGTGAGACGAACTGTGAGGTGGACAATGCTACTGTCCCGAAGGGTAACAGGGGAGTTTTAGGGCCGAGAGCGCCCAAAGCCCCAGACAACTGCTGAAGTACGTGGACTGGACACCATTTGTGCGCTGTAGGGAAGAATTTAATGCGGGTAGGGGGGCCTGACTGGAAAGTCTTGGTCACGGGTAGAGAGAGGATGAATCCTTCTGAGCTAGGGGCCAACTGCCAACGAGCTAGGAATGGCCTACAGGGTGATGACGAGGAGAACTCTCCTGGCCTCATGAAACCGTAAAAGGCCAAATAGATGGCCGCTTTAATTACCAGGCTTTGTAGAGACCCGAAGGGCCTTAAATCTAGCAAATCAGACATGTCTCTGAATAACTGGCCGGAAATGGGCTGTCTACGGGAGTTAACACTGGGGGTACTATTCTGTAGACCTTTCAACGTGGCCTTGACCACATGACTGGAAAACAACGATGTTAAATTAGGATGGGAAAGGGATAAACGATGTTGCACCCCTGACAGGTAAGTCATCACGGTGCCATACGATAGGTGCCTGTGCACATGACAGTATCCGATAAAGGACAGTATGCGGTCGATATGACCGAAAGCGCCTGGCGCGAGTTCTTGTAGGAATGTACAGTACAGCCGCCAGCCGGTGTTGTACGCTTTGGTGGTATTGGCCGCAAGAGACCGGGGAAACAGCCCATGGGCAATGGCTAGGTACTTGTTTAGTGGAGAATTAGCGAGGCGGGATGAGGAGACGGGGTCCTTGATGAGTCGACTTCGGGACAAACCTGGGATAACAGAGAGTAATCATGCTTAGCTAGGGCGTCAACTGCTACCGTCTGATCATCATGTATGAGGGAGCCGTGGACCAGGAAATGGTGCTGGAGGGATAACTGCACCAGACGCCTAAGGAAGGCCATGGCCGGTTGTGACTTAGTTTTGCCACTCTCAAGGATGGTAATGACGGAGGAACTGCCAGAAGTAAAGACCACGGTACGGCCTGTCCAAAGGCTACCCCAAACGTAAGCCGCTGCCACCATGGGATACAAGTGCCCCGCCTCCGCTGATTGACGAACTACCGTGGCCTCCAGCAACTCCCTTGGCCAGGTCCCGTTTAGCAAATGGGGGCCAAAAATTGCAGCGTAACCTGTGTTCACTGCCCCACTGGAGAATAAGATGGGGGAGTTATCTGAGATTGCTGGAATAAACATGGACACGCCATTCCAGTGACTTAAAAAATGATCCCACATCACTAAATCTGCTAGCGCCTGATTATCCAGGAACACCGGACTGTCCTGACAGGGGGCCTCTGACAGGAGAGGTAGTAACCTTGCTACAAAAGAC
This sequence comes from Bufo bufo, assembly GCF_905171765.1. Lineage (NCBI taxonomy): Eukaryota > Metazoa > Chordata > Amphibia > Anura > Bufonidae > Bufo > Bufo bufo. The sequence goes on from NC_053394.1 coordinate 91,784,419, forward strand.
CTACCTTGAGGGATAACGCGCATGGCAAAATTAAGCATGCCCAATAATGATTGAAGATGTGCCTTCGTAGTGACCCTGCCCACAGCGAATGTGTGAATAATATCCCGGACCCTGACCAACTAGTCTACAGGTAACCTGGCGGACATACTCCCTGTATCCAAGACAATGCCCAAAAAAGTAATGACAGTGGCAGGACTATCAACCTTTTTCGGAGAAACGGGAATCCCTAATTGCGCGAAGCATGCTAGGAGACTTTGGAGATTGCCTCGCGGGCCCTGAGGAGACTCAATCAGCAGGAAGTCGTCCAGGTAATGTATCACATGTTCGCACTCAAACCTATTTTCGAGGATCCAATGTAGGGCTTTCGCCAGTTGATCGAAAATCCAAGGGCTGCTACGGGACCCAAAAGTCAATTTTGTGGCAAAATAATAATACGAATTCCACTTGATCCCATGCCATTGCCAAAGCCCTGGCCTGATCGGGATTAACTTAAACGCATCTGATATGTCTGCTTTAGATAAAATGGCCCCGGGACCTGTTGCTAAGATCAGTGCGATAGCCTGATCAATGGAGGCGTACACCATACTGACCTCCTCTGCCGGTATGAGAGAATTAAGACTAGGCGCGTGTGTGCCATGAGGAGCCGACAAATCGAATATCAGTCTCTCTTTGTTGTTGAACTTACCTGTCACGACCCCTATGGGGCTGACCCACCACCGCTCGAAAGGGGATGTTGTAAAGGGCCCGATGATGTACCCCTTCACTAATTCCAACTGTAAGAGCCTATCTATGGAAGCAGGGTTCAGTGAAGCGGATTGCAAGTTTCTACACTCGTGAGTATCTTCAGGTAATGCCACTAGGCCTGTGTGGAAACCCGTGGTAAACCCAGACACTAGGAAATCACAAAAGAAAGTATCCTCGTGCCCCTGCAGGCAGAACTTCAGGAGATCCACATTCACAACGCTCAAGCAATGTTTGTCTGATTTTAATGAGCAAGTGACCTTCGGGTGAGCCCGGAAACAGTTAACACAAATGTGCAACATTGACTATAATTGCATGCTGAAAAATTGTAATTGTTGCATATTTGTGACCTGCCCAGGAACTTGATGGGACTGCCAAGTTTGTCCACAGTTGCCTGCTGCTGAGCACCAACCGATGGACCTGGGATAGGAGCAGAAGGATTGGACCTTGGTGTACTAGCTGCATTGTGACACCATTCGCTAGTGTGGTATATGGACTGGCAAGAAGAACATGCCGGAGCTTTCAGTCCAGCAAAATGCCTGCAAAAGATCTCTGTGTCGATGTTGGACCAGTTAGTGGTGAACTGGAATTGGCTGAGGGCCGCTGCTGCCTTCGCGGAAAAGGAGCAATGATAATCGTAGAAGCCAAAGCCCCCATATTTGTATCCAAGCTCCGTGACCCTGAACAAGTAAAGGTCCAATTCTTCCCTCCTATCCGGTCGAACAGAACAAATGATGTCTCGGTACAAACTAAAAGCAAGTACAAATTCTGGTATGGTTAGTTTCCTACTAAGCCTGAGGTCGCCGCAAGCGATGACCCTATTGTCCGACAGGTCACGAGTGGCGATCAGCAGAGAAGCTAAGTTCACATCCCTCCCATCGAGAATATCCTTTTTAATGTTGGCCTGGATAAAATGGGCTGGCGTGACATTGGGCACTGAAACAAAGTTACCTGCAATACTAGCCACTGGGGTAGTCACAGCAGGTAACACAGACCCTTGACTCCACTGACTCCAATCTAGATTGTACGCTAGACATGGAGGACGTGAGACTATTGAGCATGACATGAAGCTGCGTCAAGGAGGTCTGCACTGTGGACATAGAAACTTCTTGGTGACTTGGTTCTGCGGGGTTGGACACCAGTAACCGATACAACTCGGCCTTGCGGGCTGCAGCTGGGAAGGGAATGCCTCTCTTAGTTAACTCTGACATGAGTTTAGGCACAGTCCAATTGCGCAGAGAAGGAATACTCCCAGAATCGGATGCCCTTGAACCAAAATCTTCCCCAGACGGATCCACAACATCCAAGACGTGTGACATGATCAGACTGTTAAAACAAGCAAAATTTATGGAACGTCACTATCACAATCTAGAGAGCTGCTGACTAACCCCGTGGAACACAGAAACCACCACCGTCACTGCAGAAACCATCATGCAAAGAAAGAGTAGCCGACCCTGGTGACAACCTGACAGCTGAGGCATGACGGAAATGAGGTGTGCGAAAAAACTGAGAAACGGGTAATGTCTAGGAGAGAGGACCTTACCAGAAACGGGACACGACGCTGATATAAGAAGAAACAGGTAACAACCGCGGAATAGACCTGTCCACATGAAGTAATCAGAATAATTTTTTATTTTATTTTTAAGTAGTGACAACCGCTTGTGCCTGAGTTCACGTGACCCTAAGCTGAGCAACGAGAAACGAATGTCAGATTTACCATTACCTGCCTAGCGAGTGGCCACCCCAGGCGTCCCAGCCATCCATGAGCTCTATCCACACATGTATATATATGTAGCTATAGGACATGCAGGGCATCAACGTGGGGTGTCGCCGAAGTCAGCTGAAAGGCTGACGGGCCCGTGCATAATGGCGGCTACCTGTGCAGCAACGTCTGCTAATGGTAACGAGTGCGTGAATGACAGCCAAATGAGAAATCCTGCCCAACTAAACCAAGATAATGGAATAAAATGCCAAGCAATGTGAAGGGTCTGGAGCGCACCTTCTTGCACATGTCTAGGAGCGCATGGTACTGGGAGCGCTATCCCCAAATATCCTACCACAAAACACTGTACGGCATTATCCCCCTACATAACTAACAGCACGGCGGCCCGTGCCAGACTTTGACCCCCATATAACAGTCATGGTGATTCTTACAAAATTGGTCATGTCAGAAAAGTTAAAACAGTCTAGGCTGTGATTGATCAGGCAGATTGAACATCCGCCCTCAAATATTACACTTCACATTGCCATTCCCCCCCCCCCCCGTCCTTACTCCCTTACAAGCCTCCCCCAATGCAGAAAGATAGAGCCTAATGCGAGTTTCCCCAGCAAATATACGAACGGAGTCCCGCTGACTCCTGCTACCTGCGTGCAAGTCATGTGGGAGCGGGGCGTGCTGCCAGACTGCCGTTCCGGTGTGGGGATGTCCCTTTCATACCTTAAAGGGACCGACCCCACCGACCGGACTAACGTGCCGATGCTGCGCTGAAGCAGCAGCCACTTACCCGCCGCACGAGTAGGACAGGACGCCGAACTGCAGGAGGAACAGCTGACCGGAAGTGACGAAATGCTGCCTTGGAGACGCTGACACCGCCGGCTGGATACACGAACACTGCCGCTGCTGTCCGTGCCCTGATGACGGGGGGTGAGCAGCTGTTAAAGGCCAGGGCGCCCCTCCCACAAATGCAGGCCAATACTCGGCCTTTCTACATATACAAACATTTTTACGATTCATCAATGATATTCTCATAATTTGGACTGGTACCAAAACTATGTTTAAAGATTTTGTGCAGTATTTAAATCATGTTAATGATATGAATATGCGTTTCACCTATAACTATGAAGGCGATCGCCTTGAATTTTTGGATGTGTTGATAAAGGTGAAAGATGGTGAGCTTGTGACTGAGGGCTATAGAAAGCCGACAGCTACTAACTCCCTTCTACTTAGGGCTGTGGAGTCGGAGTCGAGGAGTCAGAGTCGGAGGCAATTTTGGGTACCTGGAGTTGGCAAAAAATTAACCGACTCCGACTCCGACTCCTACTAGATTTAAATTGGAATAAAAAAATAAAAAAAGCAAGTTTAAATGTCCTAATTCACAAAAAGTTATAATTAATTACCGTATTTTTCGCCCTATACGACGCACCTGCCCATAAGACGCACCTAGGTTTTTGAGGAGGAAAATAAGAAAAAATATATTTTGAACCAAAAGGTGTGCTTTTGGTGGGTTTTTAACTAATGGTGGTCTATGGATGACACTGTTATGGGGGCATCTGTGGATGGCACTGTTATGGGGGCATCTGTGGATGGCACTGTTATGGGGCATCTGTGGATGGCACTGTTATGGGGCATCTGTGGATGGCACTGTTATGGGGGCATCTGGATGGCACTGTTATCGGGGCATCTGTGGATGGCACTGTTATGGGGGCATCTGTGGGTGGCACTGTTATGTGGGCATCTGTGGGTGGCACTGTTATATGGGCATCTGTAGGTGGCACTGTTATGGTGGCATCTGTGGGTGGCACTGTTATGGGGGCATCTGTGGATGGCACTGTTATGGGGGCATATGTGGATGGCACTGTTATGGGGGCATATGTGGATGGCACTGTTATGGGGGCATATGTGGATGGCACTGTTATGGGAGATCATTGTGGTGGCATGTGTGGATTGCACTGTTATGGGGGCATCTGCGGATGACACATATACAGCATCTTATCTTATGTGTCATTCACAGATCCCGCTACGAGCGCCCACCCAGCCTCCTGACTGCCAAGAAGTTAGTAGTAATTAGTACAGCGCTAGATTTAAGATGATTGGAATACTTTGACAATACCCACAAGTTAGATATGATTACCGTATACTAAAGTGAGCGGGGCCAGGTGTAGTAGAATACAGTGACTGCACCGGGCCCCGCTACCATTACAGAAACAGATGCCGGCCCCCAGCTCCTCCTCCCTCTCAGCCTATTCACCGGACAGTTGCAGCATTCGCCCCCCATAAGACTGCTATTTTCCCCCCACTTTTGCGAAAAATACGGTACTTCTCTACTGGGATTCTACTAGGGAAATCATGTTTTAAAATAAATGCCCCTTCCCCTGCCCCTTCCTGGATCCTCCCACTGCCCTATCTTCAGCAGAAGATCAGCACACAAAGGAGAAGGCAGCAGCTTCCTAGCCAGTAGTTCTGTGGTAATGACATGTATGTTGCCTTTCTTTCCTTCAAGGAATGTATAAAATACATTCGCATATTAAATACAGAGGAGTCAGAGTTGCGGAGTCGGAAGAACCAAAAACTGAGGAGTCGGAGCATTTATCTACCGACTCCACAGCCCTGCTTCTACACTATCAGAGCTACCATCCTGAATCAGTAAAGAGTGCCATCCCTTACGGCCAATTCAGATGTTTGGCACGCATCAACAAAACTGAGGACAGTTATAATTGCCAGGCAGGGGAGTTAAGATCTCGCTTGAGAGCAAGGGGTTACCCCCCAGGCTCCTGGACGAGGCGTTGACTAAAGCCACTCTATTAGGACGCGATAACTTCTATAAATCAGATTCCATTCCAACGTTTGTTTTTTTCTTTCAGGTATAGCCCGATGGCTGATGTTGTTAAAAAGGTCATTAAAGATAACTGGAGTATCATTGCCAATGACACAAGTTCCTATCTTAAGGATTCCAGCCCCCTTGTTGCCTTTAGACGTTGCCATACGTTACATGACAAATTGGTCCGCAGCCATTTTCAAGATTTAAGAAATAAGACTTGGCTGGACGCATGGCAACCGAAGGGCAACAAACGCTGTGGAAAATGTTCTATGTGCCGCTTTAACCCTCAGTGGTCCGCAGTGAATTTTGCGGGCATTTTTCACAGAGTAAATACTTTGATCACTTGTAAAACCAAATTTGTAGTCTATATTTTACTGTGTAGATGTGGTATGTTCTACATTGGTAAATCTGTGCGTAGCTTATTTGAACGTATCCGGGGACATATCCATTCAATTGAGACAGGTAAAGGGGTCCCCCGGTTAATTGATCCTATTAGATCTGTACATAATGGCGATGTATCTGTCCTCAGGTTTGCTGGACTTGAAGCCGTACCTCTCGCTCCCAGAGGGGGGCGACAGGGGACGCGATTTATTGAAAAGAGAAGGACGCTGGATCATACGTTCCGCAGCCACCGGCCCCTTAGGTTTAAATGAGAAACTGGACATGAGTGTTTTTTTGTGATATCCATAAATACGACTGCTCTGATTATTGCTTTTAATTAAATGTGTTACTATGTTTCTGTTTGGCTGACACACCAGGGTGCAGTTACGCCCACTCCATGATGCAGACACCACAATTAGTGCACTTAGTCAGCACCTGTGGTACTACTGAGCGCATAAAAATGAAGTCACTCCTTGTGAGTCAGTCAAACATGGCCAGATGAAGCGTGGACAACGCGAAACGGCCGTCGCCATGTAACTTGCGATTGTATCATGTTTTGTATCCCTCCTCTCTGCTGAAATAAAAGGACATTTTGCAACTTTAGGTGAGTGCCGCCATTCATCATTATTTATTGGACATTGTTTAAATGTAAGACAGCTAGGAAGCTGTCTTACGTTTAGAAGCTGCAGTTGATCCGCCAAAGTTATGTAGAGGCCGGCACCTCCAATGCAGCGCTTTATTAAGACCGGTGTCTAAAATGCAGGTCTTAATAAATGTGCCCCATAGTACACATATACTATAATAATAATATGCATATACTAGACTTACATGTTTGAATCAATAAGACTCTAAGTGAAATTTGAGTAATTTAAATGTTAAAGAAATAATTGGCTATATTACAGATGAGCAAATCAATTCTACTGCTTTGGAATTTGTCCCAAATTTCCCAAAACATTCAGTTTCCGAGAGAAAGAGTGAGGAAAATCTGGTGTTAGTCGCACACTGTTCAATCAGTGCTTTTTCATAATAAGATTTTCATCTGGTAGTAGCCGCAAACTGTTTGTGCTTTGTGCTTTTTGATGAAGGAAATTAAATTTGCATACCTTTGGGTTTCTGTGAAAGATGTTTAACTTAGATTTCCTTCCAAAAAGAATAGAACACTGATGTCAGAAAAACTAAGATATTTTAATTTTCATATATTTTCCCAGAAATGTAGAGCAGTATTGCCTGGACTACAATGCTCATAATGCATACTAGCCATACAAGGTGGTCTCAAGACCCCAACAAATGCCACTCAGCTAACCAGAGCAGTTTTTTCTTGAGACTCTCGTTTTTTTTTTTTGTTCTTTTTGGAGGCGCACTGTCTCAGAAAAGTATAATAAAGGAACACTCAGTACTCTCATCCTTTTTGAAGGAGAACTGCCTTGCACATCTTTTTCCAATGCAGTATTATATGTCACTCTGTCACTATGATTCATCTGAAATGAATTCGTAGTGAATTCTAGTTTGGTAGAATCAGGTTGCTCATCTCCAGTTTATACCAGTTTTCTTTCCAAAAGGGAAAGAAAACTAACCATTTCAAATCTTCAGTCGTAATGGTGTTATACAAAGTCAAGACTTTTAAACAGACCATGAAATGTCACTTGGTTAGCAGTTAAAGGGGTTCTCCAGGAAAGAGGAAAATAAAATTACTGAAAATACTTGAATATAAAATTTTTCCAAATGTATTCCCAAATATATTTCATTAGCTATAATGGCTTGTTTTGTCAAGGGAACAACAATCAGGGGAAATAAAATGGCTGCCGTCCTATTAGTATACACAATACAGTACCTGCCCTTATCAAACAGCAGAACAAGTTAATTCAGAAGTTATTCCTCATCCTCCTCTCTGCTCTGCTTGTTTAAGGATTATGATCCTGAATATAGCTGATAAGATTTTCAGTAGTGATGAGCGGCAGGCCAATATTTGAATTTACGATATTTTGTTAATATTTGAGTGAATATCCATCATACATTCGCAAATTCGAGAATTCACAATTATTTTCTTGATTGAGAAAATCGGCAATGCAATATGCGCATATTGCACGTGCAATACAGGCGTGAGTCACTGTTGCTACATTTTTAAAGCTGTTAGACGTTTCCTGAGACTGGAGAAAATGGTTGACATGGCTGAACATTACAATAGCTTTATATGCAGATAGACTGCTCCAATATATTCGCGATTGCGCAAATTGGCAATTAATGATACGCAAATGATAGCTCTATATTCTAAACCTTCACGAATTTTCGAAGGCGATATTCGTGATTAAAATTCGTGATTTGAATATTCACGCCCAACACCAATTTTTAGCTGAATCGCTATAGGAATGGAGTTCATGAGTTGAAATCTGAAGTGCAGAGAGGAGGGTGGTCTAGCAGCAGCACTTGTATGCAGTCTCCATTACCATAGCCCCACATTTCCACAGTCTGTCCTGTCCATCCTTTCTGTGCTTTGGTTGCTTCCTCATGATTTCCATTCCTACAGAGATTCAGCATCATAATCCCTGACAAGTAGAGCAGGGAGGAGGATGATGCAGCTCTTTAGCTCACTGCTCTAAGGCTGGGTTCACACTTGAGCGTTTTACAGCGCGTTCAAACGCGCTGTAAAACACTCAACACATGAAAACCAATGCTTCCCTATGGCCCTGGTTCTCACTTGAGCGTTTTACAGCGCGTTTGAACACGCTGAAAAACGCCCTACGCTCAAACAAGTTCTTGAGCTTCTTTGGGGCGTTTTGACGCGCGTTTGTGGCCATAGGACACTGCAGTCAATAACACAAACGCGCGTCAAACGCGCGTTTACTATTGCAAAAAACGCGCATAAAAACGCGCGACAAAAACGCGCGTTAAACGCGCATATCAAATACGCTCAGGTCTGAACCCAGCCTAAAGTAACTTGTCTTGCAGTGTGATTAGGACAGGTTTTCTGTGTACTAATAGGATGGTGGTCATTTTATTTCCCCTGATTGCTCCCTAGATAAAGCAAGCCATAATTTCTAATGAAACGTATTTGAGAATATAAAGCAATATTTAAGTATTTTCATTTTATTAATTCTTGGAGAATCCCTTTAAGGCCAAGTTCACACGACCGTATGGCTTTTATTGTTTTTTGCGGTCCGTTTTTCACGGATCCGTTGTTCCGTTTTTGAGTTCCGTTGTGTTTCCGTTTCCTTTCCGTTTTTCCGTTCAGTTTTTCCGTGTGCCATGTACAGTATGCAGTAAATACATAGAAAAAATTGGGCTAGCCATAACATTTTCAATGGATGGTTCAGAAAAAACGGAACGGAAACGGAACGGAAACGGAAGACATACGGATGCATTTCCGTATGTGTTCCGTTTTTTTTGCGGACCCATTGACTTGAATGGAGCCACGACCCGTGATTTACGGCCAAATATAGGACAAGCTCTATCTTTCAACGGATTGGAAAAACGGAAATACGGAAACGGAATGCATACGGAACACATTCCGTTTTTTTTTGCGGAACCATTGAAATGAATGGATCCGTATACGGACCGTATACGGAACACAAAAAAACGGCCCGTACACTCGCAAAAAAAACGTTCGTGTGAACTAGGCCTAAGTCAGTATCTCATTTATACAAATAGTGCTTTCCAGAACAGAAAAAATGGCTTAACTAGCTGAGAAGACTTTGTTGGGGCCTAGGGAGTTCTCTTTCCCATTATAAAGAGGACCAAGTATACATGAGGAGTAGAGATGAGCAAATTTTTCAAAAATTCGATTCGGCCGGTTCGCCGAATTTTTCGGAAAAATTTGCTTCAATCCGAATTTATTCGCTGTGAATCACATTAAAAAACATCTGTTTATGGGCTGCAGAGAGTCTTTATAGGGGGTGTAGAACACTGTGCCTTGCAGTAACACGCATAGGGAGTCTGCTGTGGGTAGTGAATCAATACTGTGAGTCAGTATGACAAGCACATGACAGGTGTCGCTCTGAGAATCACTGCATACTACACTTATTTGGGCAGTCACAGGGCCAAAACTGACCAAATAACTCAAGTATCAACTCAGCCTTACAGGTAGATTTTAGCATCAAGAAGAAGCGCACTCCTTTTACACAGTCGTCAGCTGATTCCACATAGATGTTTACGGAACCTGTTCTATTAAACGCTTATAAAAGTAGAGCTCACCCCGCCCGGACAGAGTGGAGAGGGTGTCAGCAGTAAGTTTGTGTTGACATCACTGATTATTTGGCCCTTCCTCTGATCCCTCACAACAAAAATCCCTCAAAAAACTGATCCTGTTTGTTGAGCATTTGCCTTCACTCGGTCAGCATTTGGTCAGTAATCCATCAGTATTGCTAATGCCAAAAAAAAGAGTGGATCTAAAACAGAGATGACATGTGTGTTTTCTACCCACTCCTGCTTTTGGCTACCAATTCATAAGCCAATTCTGATGGGACCATACAGGCCTTAATGCTGCTACACAGACAGGATCCGTTGTGCATCTCATTTTTCATTCCTTCTGATAGATCAGAAGAAGTATCAAATACTGTAAACCATGAAACACAGTGAAGACAGTCATCATTAATTGGAGAAAATATGGCAAAAGTGACATTACCAAGAACTGGACGTTCCTCCAAAATTGATGAAAAGACTATAAGAAAACTGGTCTTCGAGGCTACTAAGAGACCTACAGCAACATTAAAGGAGCTGCAGGAATATCTGGCAAGTACTGGCTGTGTGGTACATGTGACAACATTCTCCCGTATTCTTCATATGTCTGGGCTATGGGGCAGCGTGGCAAGACGAAAGCCATTTCTTCCGAAGAAAAACATCCAAGCCAGGCTACATTTTGCAAAAACACATCTGAAGTCTCCCAAAAGCATGTGGGAAAAGGTGTTATGGTCTGATGAAACCAAGGTTGAACTTTTTGGCCATAATTCCAAAAGATATGTTTGGCGCAAAAACAACTGCACATCACCAAAAGAACATCATACCCACAGTGAAGCATGGTGGTGACAGCATCATGCTTTGGGGCTTTTTTTCTTCAGCTGGAACTGGGGCCTTAGTTAAGCCAGAGGGAATTATGAACAGTTCCAAATACCAGTCAATATTGGCACAAAACCTTCAGGCTTCTGCTAGAAAGCTGAAAATGAAAAGGAATATCATCTTTCAGCATGACAACGACCCAAAGCATACATCCAAATCAGCAAAGAAATGGTGATCTGAGGAGGGCTGTGCACAGGAGATGCCCTTGCAATCTGACAGATTTGGAGTGTTTTTGCAAAGAAGAATGGGCAAATCTTGCCAAGTCAAAATGTGCCATGCTGATAGACTCATACCCAAAAAGACTGAGTGCTGTAATAAAATCAAAAGGTGCTTTAACAAAGTATTAGTTTGAGGGTGTGCACACTTATGCAACCTCATTATTTAATTTTTATATTTTTTTCTTCCCTCTACCTAAAAGATTTCATTTTTTTTTTTTATTGAGTGGTACAGTTTATAGGTCACATTAAAGGTGGAAAAAGTTCTGAAATTCTTTATCTTTGTCTCATTTTTTTACAGCACAGAAACCTGACATTTTAACAGGGGTGTGTAGACTTTTTATATCCACTGTAGACCAACTTTTTTAAGGCAAAATTTGGGAATAAAATGATGCATTTAAGCCATGCCCCTTTCTGCTAAGTCAGACTTCTTTCCATTTAGGCCAAACATTTTGTGTAGCAATGCAAAAGTTGCACAAGATTTTTATTTATTTTTTAACATAAATTGAGACAAAATTTTGTCTTATTTAGATCATTTATCTTACCCAATGGATCTTTAGAAATCTTGGGCTTTTATAACAATATGTATTTTTCAGGTGTTACATTGTCTATACATGAAATAAAGCATGCACTCAGTGTTCTTTACAGTATTTATCTGTCCTTTCACACCTACTACAATTATTCGGACATTATCACCTACTCCCTAAGGTTTAATATTCCGCATGCAAGCCATATGACTTATCTTTCATCAGTAAGAATGTAATACTTTCTGAGAAGGGAAAAGTCAATTAAAATTATTTCTTTTTGCTGCATAACAAGATGCCTTGTCTTAAAATGAAGTTACCTTTATAAGATTTCTCATTCATTCCACAGAAGATTATTCTTTACAGAAAACTTAAGGTCTCATAATTGCAAGTTCTTTCCATCTCCTCGTTTTGATGTCACATCACAAAACACCAAGTAAAACTGTAAAATAAAAGAAAATCCAGAACGAGAACAGAAATAAAGTTTGAAAAATTAAAATTATTTGCACTTAACCTGAGACCCCGCTGACCTGTGTGCTTGTGGTGGGGTCTGCAATGACAGACCCACAGATTTTGTAAGATCAAAGTACAACTTTAATTTTTCCATCCAACACAAGATACTGGCATTTAAGTTCATTAGTCACTTTTCAGAATCCACATGTATGTGACATAAACAAATAGATCACGTTGTCAGTCTGGGCGCTAACTATACATCAGGTTACCTCACCTAGGCTTTGCACAGCCACCACAGGTCATGCAGCTTCCAGGTTTTTATTTCCCCCACAGAAACTAGCCCAGCAGCTACACCTGGGATTACTTGAGGCTAGAGGAAAATGTTTTACTGGAGTGAGAGTAAATGGCAGGTCACTTGACCAACCTACCCACCATTCCATAAAAATTTTAGGCCCATAAAACATGTAAAAGAAATGTGCTTCCAGCTTTCCTGGATTCTATTTAGATCACCCATGTGAGCATTCTGGGTAAGATATACACCCCCTCCAGTACTTTACCTTACAAAGTGCTAATACCGTATATATATATATATATATATATATATATATATAGTGGAGTTTCACTCTGGTAGACAGGATTAGCGGACGCAGTATAGAGGCAACAACAAGTTCTTTGGATCAAACAGTTCAGTGTTTTATTCACAAGCCAAGCAGTCATAATCAAACAAAAAGTCACCTTGCGGTGTTGGTGCTAATTCACACCATGCGGCAATTCTTGATCATAGCAGCACCAACCTGTTTTCACGCCAAACAGGTAGCAAGCCTTCATCCAGAAACAATGCTCCCAGGTCCCAACACAAAGACACGGCTTCTGAGCCCAGCTGCCTATTTAAGGACAGCCAGGTGCTGCCAAAAACCGGACCAGCACTTAAGATCCGGTTTCCCTGTAACCGGCCTGCCCTGTGTGCCACCGAAAACTTAAAGTTTGCAGGGAGAGAAACCATCTGGTGACCCGGGCATTTCTGTCCTTGGCCTGGCTCATCCACTTGAGAGGAGAGTGTTCAGTCACCAGGCAGAAAGACGCGAGTGCCCACTTGATAGCCAGGCACTCTCTCTCCACTATACTATGCCGGGTCTCGACCGGTGTGCGATTACAGCTGAGGAAGACAATGGGATGCTCCTCCCCGTTGACTTCTTGAGACATCGGTCTGTACTATAAACTCTCTTTTGAAGTCGGGCGTCACCAAAACCGGGGACCCGCACAGGGCCGATTTCAAAGCAGAGAAAGACTCCTCAGCCCGATCATCCCAGTGAACCATCATTGACTTGTGTCCCTTCAGCAGAGCTGACACTCCAAAAAATTATGAGAGTCTAGTCAAGGGCGTGGCTAGAGTAGCAAAGTGGGGAACAAACCTCATGCAATAGCCCACCATTCCCAGGTATGACTTTTTTTGCCTAGTGGTGACAGGTCGGGGCCAATTCAGTATCGCCTCTATTTTGTTTACTTGGGGTTTGATGACTCCGTACCCAATGACATACCCCAGGTACTTAGTCTCTTCTAACATTATCGCACATTTTTTGGGGTTAGCGGTTAGGCCAGCTTTCCGAAGGGAGTCCACTACAGCCTGCACTTTAGGTAGGTGACTTTTTCCAGTCAGTACTGTGGATGACAATATCGTCCAGGTAAGAAGGACCTGCTGGTGAGCTGACCCTGTAAAAGTTTGTAGGTGAAGGCCTGCAGCTGAGCTGACCCTCTAAAAAATTATATTCGAGGGCCAGCAGCTGAGCTGACGCTTAACAAAATTGTATGCAAGGGCCTGTAAGTGAGCTGACCCTGTAAAAGATTTTAGGTGCGGGCCTCCTGGTGAGCTGACCCTGTAAAAGATTTTAGGTGAGGGTCTGCTGGTGAGCTGACCCTCTAAAAAAATATATACAAGGGCCTGCAGCTGAGCTGACCCTGTAAAAGATTGTAGGTGAAGGACTGTTGGTGAGATGACCTTCTAAAAAAATTATATGTGAGTGACTGCAGCAGAGCTGACACTCAAAAAAATTATATGCGAGGGCCTGCAGCTAAGCTGACCCTGTAAAAGATTGTAGTGAAGACCTGCTGGTGAGCTGACCCTGTAAAAGATTTTAGGTGAGGGCCTGCTGGTGAGCTGACCCTGTAAAAGATTGTAGGTGAAGGCCTGCAGCTGAGCTGACCCTCTAAAGAATTATATGCGAGGGCCTGCAGCTGAGCTGACCCTCAACAAAATTATATGCAAGTGCCTGTAAGTGAGCTGACCCTGTAAAATATTTTAGGTGAGGGCCTGCAGCTGAGCTGACCCTGTAAAAGATTGTAGGTGAAGGACTGCTGGTGAGATGACCGTCTAAAAAAATTATATGTGAGTGCCTGCAGCAGAGCTGACACTCAAAAAGATTATATGCAAGGGCCTGCAGCTAAGCTGACCCTGTAAAAGATTGTAGTGAAGACCTGCTGGTGAGCTGACCCTCTAAAAAATGATATGAGAGGGCCTGCAGCTGAGCTGACCCTCAAAAAAATGATATGTGAAGGCCTGTAGATGAGCTAACCCTGTAAAAGATTTTAGGTGCGGGCCTGCTGGTTAGCCGAACCTTGTAAAAGATTTCAGGTGAAGGCTGACCCTGTAAAAAATTATATGCCAAGGGCCTGCAGGTGAGCTGACCCAGTAAAAGATTTTAGGTGCATGCCTGCTATTGATCTGACCCTGTAAAAGATGTTAGGTGTGGGCCTGCTGGTGAGCTCACCCTGTAAAACATTATATGTGAGGGCCTGCAGGTGAGCTGACCTTGTAACAGATTTTAGGTGCGGGCCTGCTTCTGAGCCGAACCGTGTAAAAGATTTTAGGTACGGGCCTGCTGGTGAGCTGACCCTGTAAAACATTATATGCGAGGGCCTACTGGTGAGCTGACCCTCTAAAAAATTATATGTGAGGGCCTGCAGCTGAGCTGACCCTCTAAAAAATTATATGCGAGTTCCTGCAGATGAGCTGACCCTATAAAACATTATATGTGAAGGGCATATATGCAAGGGCATATGAATAAGCATGTTGATATGATGGAAGAGGAGGAGGAGGATGAGAAAATATTCAACCATATACCCTTGTTTTTGGTGGAAGGGGTGCATGGGAATACAGTGTATTCAGTACATTATAAAAAACACATTTAGAGTACCTTTATGTTCAGCAGCTTTCCTCTGGTGGAGTCGAGAAGTCATGGTCAATCCAGGCCTTGTTTATTTTTATAAGAGTCAACCTGTCAGCATTTTCAGTTGACAGGCGAATACGCTTATCTGTTATAATGCCACCAGCAACACTAAAGACCCGCTCAGAAAAAACGCTTGCGGCAGGGCAGGTCAGGACAGCACCTCCAAGGCGTAGAGAGCCAGTTTGTACCACGTGTCCAGCTTGGATACCCAGTAGATGTAAGGCACTGAGGGATCATTGAGGACGCTGACACGGTCTGCTGTGTACTCCTTCACCATCTTCCAAAAATTTTCCCTCCATGTCATAGTAGGCCGCACATCAGGGTAAGAGTGCTGGTGGGGTGTCATGAAACTGCCCCAGACTTTGGAGACAATTTCCTTGCCTATGTTGAAACTGCTGTGTGTTCCCCTTGTCTCCCCTCCTTAGTTGTCCATGGAACTACAGACTCTGCCGCCAGCGTTGTCAGATGGAAATTTTTGGAGCAATTTTTCAACAAGGACCTTCTGGTATTGCACTGTTTTGCTCGTCCTCTCCACCGGAGGAATGAGAGATGAGGGTCACTGAAAAGGCAGCCTAACATGAAGTTAGACATGTGTGCCAGAGTACCAACAGGCAAGACTTCGCTGTCGTCATCAGGAGGATCACTCTCAATCTTCTGCCCACACTCTTCTGCCCACACACTTCTATGGTTACTACCCTGTAGTGGAGGCGAAAGTCTACTACTCCTCCATCCCCTCCTCTTCATCGTCCAATTCACGCTGAGAAGACGAACTGAGGGTGGTCTGGCTATCACCCTATGTAATGACTTCCCCCATTTCCACCCCTTCCACATGCAAAGTGTCGTCCTTAATTGTGAGCAGTGAGCGTTTGAGTAGACAGAAGTGGGATGGTTACGTTGATAATAGCGTTATCGACGCTCACCATTTGTGTTGATTCCTCAAAAATTCTTAAAATCTCACAGAGGTCAGACATCCATGCCCACTCCTCGCTTGTGAATAGCGGAAGCTGACTGTAAAGGCGACAACCATATTTCAACTGGCATTCCACTACTGCCCTCTGCTGCTCACAAAGCCCCGCCAACATGTGGAATGTGGAGTTCCAGTGTGTGCTCACGTCGCACAACAGCTGGTGAGCTGGCAATTTCCAGCGCTGCTGCAGCGTTGACAGACCGGCTGAAGCTGTCGATGACTTGCGGAAATGTGCACACAAGCCGGGCACCTTCACTAGTAGCTCAGGCAAATTGGGGTAGGTTTTGAGAAACCGCTGAACCACTAAGTCTAAGATGTGGGCTAGGCATGGGATGTGTGTGAGCTTGCCGAGCTCCAAAGCCGCCACCAAATTATGGCCATTATCAGATACAACCATGTCTGGTTGTAGGTTGAGTGGCGAGAACCACAGCTCAGTCTGGTCTCTTATCCCCTGCCACAGCTCTGCGGCGGTGTGCTGTTTGTCACCTAAACAGATCAGCTTAAGCACAGTCTGTTGATGCTTCCCTACTGCAGTGCTACACTGCTTCCAGCTACCAACTGATTACTGATGGGTGCTGCAAGAGGATAATTCTGAGGTCCGAGTGGAGGAGGAGGCAGAGGAGGAGAAGTGGGGGTTAGAGCCACTAATTTAGATGGTGGCGGAAACCCTGATGGAATTATGACTCGCAATCTTTGGTAGCACCTATGCCATCCCAGGGTACGACTCGATCCCGGCCGCCACAATGTTCACCCAGTGTGCGGTCAGGGAAATGTAGCATCCCTGCCTGAATGCACTTGTCCATGTGTCCGTGGTTAATTGGACCTTTCCAGTAACTGCGTTGGTCAGGGCGCGTGTGTTGTTACGGGACACATGTTGGTGTAAGGCGAGCACGGCACTTCATGAAAAATAGTGGCGGCTGGGGACTGCATAACGCGGAACGGCCGCCAACATCAGGCTGCTAAAGGCCTCAGTGTCCACAAGCCTAAACGGCAACAATGTTTGGGCCAGTAATTTGGAAAGTTGTGCATTTGTGGGCGGGTGGCTTGGTATTTGCGCTTGCGCTCAAATTTCTGGGGTAAGGACATTTGTGCGCTGCGCTGGGACAAGGAAGTTGATGTGGTCGCTGATGGTGCTTTCGAAGCTCCAGGTGCAGGGCGGGAGGCATCCGGACCTGCGTCTTCAACAGGGGATTAGCCAGCATGTAACACAGGGGAAGAGGAGGCAATGATGTGACCGTCAGACACAGACTGTGGACCCAGGTGTTCGGCCCACTTATTACGGTGCTTGGATGCCATGTGGCGGATAATGCTGGTGCCATGTGTCGCCATACTGCAGAAAACCAACCCTTTGGCAAGTGAGATTTCCGCAAGGGGGTGCTCCATGGAACAGTTGCGGGCTGTTTGGTGTAGCCCGCCTTCTCCCTTTTGCCACGCCACTGCCTTTTCCAGTCTGTTGCGGTGCAGCAGATCCATCCCCCTCTGTACTGCTGTCCTTGCTCGGCTTTCCACCTTCCCAGGTTGGGTCAGTGACTTCATCGTCCACCAACTCCTCTTCCAACACCTCACTCTGCTGATCTTCCTGACTTGTTGACCTAACCACAACCTCAGTGATTGATAACTGTGTCTCATACTCTTCAACAACCTTTTGAGACAGTAATTGCCATTGACTTATTGGCAGCTGTATCTCATCATCCACCTCAATAAACAGTAATTGCCATTCCCCACCGTCATCTTCTTGTGACTGGGGAAGCTCAAAAGTTTGGGAATCAGGGCACAAGATCTGTCCCTCTTCAAGCAAGCTTGGTGAGAGGGCCAAATTAAGGAATGGTGCAGAAAAAAGCTCCTCGGAATATCCGAATGTGTGATCACTTCTTCTTAGGATTGTGTTGAGCAGACTCTTGGCTACCGAGACTGGACTTGGTGGAAGACAGGGTGGTGCTTAAGCAACTGGAAGCATTATCTGCTGCAATCCAACCGACCACCTGGTCACACTGGTGTGACTTAAGGGTGGTGTTCTGCGCCGCCCTGCAAACTGGGACATGAAGTTAGGTATCGTGGATGATTGTTTTTCTTGTGCTCTGGCAGCAGGCACAGTTTCAACTCGCCTTTGCGTTCACCATCAGCATGACGGCTACTTCCCCGTCCCTTACTGCTCATCTTCTTCATAATAAATGTTATATATGCTTGAAAGTACGTCCTATGTACAGTAGCATAGGATTTGGAAGTGTATGTGCAAAAAAATTTCAAAAGGTATTTGGGATGTGGAAACGTCACAAAGGAGATATCCCGCAGATAATGTCAATGCTGTCACCAGCAGCCAATAAAAAAATTACAGGGAACTTTACAGGTATTTGGGATGAGGAAACGTTATACAGGAGAGGTACCACCGGTAGTGTCACTGTTCAAAGCGTTTACGTAAAAAGTACACTGTTAGAATTGAGCGAACACCTGGATGTTCGGGTTCGAGAAGTTCGGCCGAACTTCCCGGAAATGTTCGGGTTCGGGATCCAAACCCGAACCGAACTTCATCCCGAAGCCCATTGAAGTCAATGGGGACCCGAACTTTTCGGCACTAAAAAGGCTGTAAAACAACCGAGGAAAGAGCTAGAGGGCTGCAAAAGGCAGCAACATGTAGGTAAATCCCCTAAAAAACAAATGTGGATAGGGAAATGAATTAAAATTAAAATAAAAAAAATAAAAATTAACCAATATCAATTGGACAGAGGTCCCATAGCAGAGAATCTGGCTTCATGTCAGCAGAGAATCAGTCTTCATGTCATAGCAGAGAATCAGGCTTCACGTCACTCACCACTGGAACAGGCCACTGTCACATATTTAGGCCCAGGCACCCAGGCAGAGGAGAGAGGTCACGTAACAGAGAATCTGGCTTCATGTCAGCACAGAATCAGTCTTCATGTCATAGCAGAGACTCAGGCTTCACGTCACCCACCACTGGAACAGGCCACTGTCACATATTTAGGCCCCGGCACCCAGGCAGAGGAGAGAGGTCCCGTAACAGAGAATCTGGCTTCATGTCAGCACAGAATCAGTCTTCATGTCATAGCAGAGAATCAGGCTTCACGTCACCCACCACTGGAACAGGACACTGTCACATATTTAGGCCCCGGCACCCAGGCAGAGGAGAGAGGTCCCGTAACGGAGAATCTGGCTTTATGTCAGCACAGAATCAGTCTTCATGTCATAGCAGAGAATCAGGCTTCACGTCACCCACCACTGGAACAGGCCAATGTCACATATTTAGGCCCAGGCAACCAGGCAGAGGAGAGAGGTCCCGTAACAGAGAATCTGGCATCATGTCAGCACAGAATCAGTCTTCATGTTATAGCAGAGAATCAGGCTTCACGTCACCCACCACTGGAACAGGCCACTGTCACATATTTAGGCCCCGGCACCCAGGCAGAGGAGAGAGGTCCCGTAACAGAGAATCTGGCTTCATGTCAGCACAGAATCAGTCTTCATGTCATAGCAGAGAATCAGGCTTCACGTCACCCACCACTGGAACAGGCCACGGTCACATATTTAGGCCCAGGCACCCAGGCAGAGGAGAGAGGTCCCGTAACAGAGAATCTGGCATCATGTCAGCACAGAATCAGTCTTTATGTTATAGCAGAGAATCAGGCTTCACGTCACCCACCACTGGAACAGGCCACTGTCACATATTTAGGCCCCGGCACCCAGACAGAGGAGAGAGGTCCCGTAACAGAGAATCTGGCTTCATGTCAGCAGAGAATCAGTCTTCATGTCATAGCAGAGAATCAGGCTTCACGTCACCCACCACTAAAACAGGCCACTGTCACATATTTAGGCCCCGGCACCCAAACAGAGGAGAGAGGTCCCGTAACAGAGAATCTGGCTTCATGTCAGCAGAGAATCAGTCTTCATGTCATAGCAGAGAATCAGGCTTCACGTCACCCACCACTGGAACAGGCCACTGTCACATATTTAGGCCCAGGCACCCAGGCAGAGGAGAGAGGTCCCGTAACATAGAATCTGGCTTCATGTCAGCACAGAATCAGTCTTCATGTTATAGCAGAGAATCAGGCTTTACGTCACCCACCACTGGAACAGGCCACTGTCACATATTTAGGCCCAGGCACCCAGGCAGAGGAGAGAGGTCCCGTAACAGAGAATCTGGCTTCATGTCAGCACAGAATCAGACTTCATGTTATAGCAGAGAATCAGGCTTCACGTCACCCACCACTGGAACAGGCCACTGTCACATATTTAGGCCCCGGCACCCAGACAGAGGAGAGGTTCATTCAACTTTGGGTTGCCCCGCAATATAATGGTAAAATGAAAATAAAAATAGGATTGAATGAGGAAGTGCCCTGGAGTACAATAATATATTGTTAAGGGGAGGTATTTAATGTCTAATCTGCACAAGGGATGGACAGATCCTGTGAGATCCATGCCTGGTTTCTTTTTATGAACGTCAGCTTGTGACGCCCCCCTGCCGTGCTGAATACTCGTTCAGACAAAACGCTGGCCGCCGGGCAGGCCAGCACCTCCAAGGCATAAAAGGCTAGCTCTGGCCACGTGGACAATTTGGAGACCTAGAAGTTGAATGGGGCCGAACCATCAGACAGTACGTGGAGGGGTGTGCACAGGTACTGTTCCACCATGTTATTGAAATGTTGCCTCCTGCTAACACGTTCCGTATCAGGTGGTGGTGCAGTTAGCTGTGGCGTGGTGACAAAACTTTTCCACATCTCTGCCATGCTAACCCTGCCCTCAGAGCAGCTGGCCGTGACACAGCTGCGTTGGCGACCTCTTGCTCCTCCTCTGCCTTCGCCTTGGGCTTCCACTTGTTCCCCTGTGACATTTGGGAATGCTCTAAGTAGCGCGTCTACCAACGTGCGCTTGTACTCGCGCATCTTACTATCACGCTCCAGTGCATGAAGTAAGGTGGGCACATTGTCTTTGTACCGTGGATGCAGCAGGGTGGCAACCCAGTAGTCCGCACACGTTAAAATGCGGGCAACTCTGCTGTCGTTGCGCAGGCACTGCAGCATGTAGTCGCTCATGTGTGCCAGGCTGCCCAGAGGTAAGGACAAGCTGTCCTCTGTGGGAGGCGTATCGTCATCGTCCTGCGTTTCCCCCCAGCCATGCACCAGTGATGGGCCCGAGCTGCGTTGGGTGCCAGCCCACTGTGAACCTGCTTCATCCTCATCCTCCTCCACCTCCTCCTCATCCTCGTCCTCCTCGTCCTCCAGTAGTGGGCCCTGTCTGGCCACATTTGTACCTGGCCTCTGCTGTTGCAAAAAACCTCCCTCTGAGTCACTTCGAAGAGACTGGCCTGAAAGTGCTAAAAATGACCCCTCTTCCTCCTCCTCCTCCTGGGCCACCTCCTCTTCCATCATCGCTCCTAAGTGTTTTCTCAAGGAGACATAGAAGTGGTATTGTAACGCTGATAACGGCGTCATCGCCACTGGCCATGTTGGTGGAGTACTCGAAACAGCGCAAAAGGGCACACAGGTCTCGCATGGAGGCCCAGTCATTGGTGGTGAAGTGGGGCTGATCCGCAGTGCGACTGACCCGTGCGTGCTGCAGCTGAAACTCCACTATGGCCTGCTGCTGCTCGCACAGTCTGTCCAGCATGTGCAAGGTGGAGTTCCACCTGGTGGGCACGTCGCATATGAGGCGGTGAGCGGGAAGGCCGAAGTTACGCTATAGCGCAGACAGGCGAGCAGCGGCAGGATGTGAACGCCTGAAGCGCGAACAGACGGCCCGCACTTTATGCAGCAGCTCTGACATGTCGGGGTAGTTGTGAATGAACTTCTGCACCACCAAATTCAGCACATGCGCCAGGCAAGGGATGTGCGTCAAACCGGCTAGTCCCAGAGCTGCAACGAGATTTCGCCCATTATCGCACACCACCAGGCCGGGCTTGAGGCTCACCGGCAGCAACCACTCGTCGGTCTGTTGTTCTATACCCCGCCACAACTCCTGTGCAGTGTGGGGCCTGTCCCCCAAACATATGAGCTTCAGAACGGCCTGCTGACGTTTACCCCGGGCTGTGCTGAAGTTGTTGGTGAAGGTGTGTGGCTAACTGGATGAGCAGGTGGAAGAAGAGGAGGAGGAAGCTGAGGAGGAGGAGACAGGAGGCAAAGAATGTTGCCCTGCGATCCTTGGCGGCGGAAGGACGTGCGCCAAACAGCTCTCCGCCTGGGGCCCAGCCGCCACTACATTTACCCAGTGTGCAGTTAGGGAGATATAGCGTCCCTGGCCGTGCTTACTGGTCCACGTATCTGTGGTTAGGTGGACCTTGCCACAGATGGCGTTGCGCAGTGCACACTTTATTTTATCGGATACTTGGTTGTGCAGGGAAGGCACGGCTCTCTTGGAGAAGTAGTGCCGGCTGGGAACAACATACTGTGGGACAGCAAGCGACATGAGCTGTTTGAAGCTGTCTGTCTCCACCAGCCTAAATGACAGCATTTCATAGGCCAGTAGTTTAGAAATGCTGGCATTGAGGGCCAGGGATCGAGGGTGGCTAGGTGGGAATTTACGCTTTCTCTCAAATGTTTGTGAGATGGAGAGCTGAATGCTGCCGTGTGACATGGTTGAGATGCTTGGTGACGCAGGTGGTGGTGTTGGTGGTACATCCCATGTTTGCTGGGCGGCAAGTGCCAACGTCCCTCCAGAGGCGGAGGAAGAGGCGACGGCAGCAGCAGAAGAGGCCGAGGCGGCAGCAGCAGAAGAGGTAGCAGGGGGAGCCTGAGTGACTTCCTTGTTTTTAAGGTGTTTACTCCACTGCAGTTCATGCTTTGCATGCAGGTGCCTGGTCATGCAGGTTGCGCTAAGGTTCAGAACGTTAATGCCTCGCTTCAGGCTCTGATGGCACAGCGTGCAAACCACTCGGGTCTTGTCGTCAGCACATTGTTTGAAGAAGTGCCATGCCAGGGAACTCCTTGAAGCTGCCTTTGGGGTGCTCGGTCCCAGATGGCGGCGGTCAGTAGCAGGCGGAGTCTCTTGGCGGCGGGTGTTCTGATTTTGCCCACTGCTCCCTCTTTGTCTTTTGCTATGCTGTTGGCTCGGTCTCACCACTGCCTCTTCCTCCGAACTGTGAAAGTCAGTGGCACGACCTTCATTCCATGTGGGGTCTAGGACCTCATCGTCCCCTGCATCGTCTTCCACCCAGTCTTGATCCCTGACCTCCTGTTCAGTCTGCACACTGCAGAAAGACGCAGCAGTTGGCACCTGTGTTTTGTCATCATCAGAGACGTGCTGAGGTGGTATTCCCATGTCCTCATCATCAGAAAACATAAGTGGTTGTGCGTTAGTGCATTCTATCTCTTCCACCCCTGGGGAAGGGCTAGGTGGATGCCCTTGGGAAACCCTGGCAGCAGAGTCTTCAAACAGCATAAGAGACTGCTGCATAACTTGAGGCTCAGACAGTTTCCCTGATATGCATGGGGGTGATGTAACAGACTGATGGGCTTGGTTTTCATGCGCCATCTGTGCGCTTTCTGCAGAAGACTGGGTGGGAGATAATGTGAACGTGCTGGATGCACTGTCGGCCACCCAATTGACTAATGCCTGTACCTGCTCAGGCCTTACCATCCTTAGAACGGCATTGAGCCCCACCAAATATCCCTGTAAATTCTGGCGGCTACTGGGACCTGAGGTAGTTGGTACACTAGGACGTGTGGCTGTGGCAGAACGGCCACGTCCTCTCCCAGCACCAGAGGGTCCACTAACACCACCACGACCATGTCCATGTCCGCGTCCGCGTCCCTTACTAGATGTTTTCCTCATTGTTACCGTTCACCACAATAAGAAAAATATTATTCGGGCCAATGTATTGAATTAAAATTCAGGCCTTTTTTTTACAGACACCTAACACTGTCTGGCTATCTATTTAGGTACCGTATTACACTAATACAGGCACACCAGTAATGACAGATTTAGCTGAATATAAATGTGAGGCCTATTTTTTAGGCGCTGTGTGACAGGTATACGTTTAATCACAGAATTAGACTTGTATCTGCACTGTAGCGTGTGTTAAGTTTTTCAGAATGACCCTATCAGCACCTGGAATCTAATATACCCTTTTAGGGATAGATTTAAAGTAGGCCTGATACAGCAGAAACCACTAATTTTGAGAATTGCAAATTTGGGAATTGTTTTTCAACCCAGAACAAAAACTGTGCTTTTACGGTCACTAAAAATAACTTGACCAGCTGAAACAGTACTGATTTGAATGAATATAAATGTCAGGCCTATTTTTTAGGCGCTGGGTGACAGGCTCAACTTGCCCCTGATGTAGTATATGGCCAAAAAATATCCACACTATTGATGGTTAAATGCACTTGGGTAACACAGGCTCAGCCTGCACCTGATGTAGTATATGGCCAAAAAATAACCACACTATTGATGGTTAAATGCACTTGATGAAAGCTTGACCCTGATGTAGGATATAGCAAAAAATAGCCACACTATTGATGGTTAAATGCACTTGGTGGTAGCTTGTGCTGGCGCACCACAAGCCACAAAATGGCCGCCGATCACCCCAGAAAAAAGTGATTGACAAACGCTCTGGGCAGCCTAAAAACACTGAGCAATTGAATAGAAGCAGTTCAATGATCCACAGCTGTAGATCGATCACTGAATGAAGTCTTTTGGAGGAGTTAATCTGCCTAATCTCGCCCTAACGTCGCAGCTGCAACCTCTCCCTACGCTTGTATCAGCAGAGTGACGTGCAGCGCTACTTGACCCAAGCTTATATAGAGGCTGGGTCACATGCTGCACTGGCCAATCACAGCCATGCCAATAGTAGGCATGGCTGTGATGGCCTCTTGGGGCAAGTAGTATGACGCTTGTTGATTGGCTGCTTTGCAGCCTTTCAAAAAGCGCCAAGAAAGCGCCGAACACCGAACCCGGACTTTTACGAAAATGTTCGGGCTCGGGTCCGTGTCACGGACACCCCAAAATTCGGTACGAACCCGAACTATACAGTTCGGGTTCGCTCATCCCTATACACTGTATGTCACAGATACATTTTTTAACCGCACACTTTACACTGGAGATGTGGCACAGCTAATGTCACTGTCCGCACGGACACGTCTATTGAAAAAGTACACTGGATGTCACAGATATTTTTTGGATGCGCACACTTTACACTGGAGATGTGGTGCAACTAATATCACTGTCAGAAGCGGACACCATCTATTGAAAAAGTACACTGGATGTCACAGATACATTTTTTGATGCACACACTTTACACTGGAGATCTGGCACAGCTAATGTCACTGTCAGAAGCGGACACCTCTATTGAACAAGTACACTGGATTTCACAGATATTTTTTGGATGCGCACACTTTACACTGGAGATGTGGCGCAGCTAATGTCACTGTCCGCAGCAGAGATCGTATATTGAAAAAGTACACTGGATGTCACAGATATCCCTGACCAAGAATGAGCCCAACATGTGTCATCGGGTGCTATATAGTGCCCGATGACGTGTTTCGGCCAGCCAATCACTGTAATGCCAGCAGCCTACCTGGCTACAGCATTACAGTGAGGGCAGTACTTACCTGCACGTTTATTGGCTGTGTAGCAGGCAAGAAACGTGCATGGCGGAGACTCGAGCATTGCGCTCGAGCACATGCGGTATTCGGCCGAATACCACCATGTGCCGAGCATCTAGATGCTCCAGCCGATCTGGTGTTCGGCCGAGCATGCTCGATCATCACTAACGATGTCCATTAGTCGCTGAAAAGTGACGGGGCACCATGCAGACCAAAGGGAAAGACCTTGAGACAGCCCCTCAGGCGTTATGAAGGCAGTTTTCTCTTTGGCAGCCTTCATTAAGGGCACTTGCCAGTACCTTATCGTGAGGTCCAAATCAGAAAAATACCGGGTTTGTCCTAACCTTTCGATGAGCTCATCCACCCTGGGCATGGGATACACATCGAATTTTGAAACCTCCTTAAGTTTTCGAAAGTCGTTACAAAACCGCAACGTCCTGTCTGGCATGGGTATCAATACTGTAGGACTGGCCCACTCAGTTTTTGACTCCTCAATGACGTCTAGCTGCAACATTAGCTGCACCCCCTCCGATATGGCCTGTTGCCGAGCCTCGGGTTCCCGGTATGGTTTTAATCAGACCTTTGCCTGAGGCTCAGTGACAATGTCGTGCTGGATTATAGAAGTGCATCCAGGGAGGTCCGAGAACATATCCGTGTTCCGATTAATGAACTCCCTGGCCTCCTGAGTCTGTTTAGAGGAGAGGCTGTCAGAAATATTTCCTGTGGCAGCCACCTCTCTTGCATCAGACAGAGGGGCCGTTACCTCTTCTCCTAGAAAACCCGGCCACGGGCTGTCCTCTGTACAGGTTTCCCTATCTTTCCACAGTTTGAGTAAATTCACATGGTAAACCTGCTCCGGCTTTCGGCGCCCTGGCTGGTGTAACTTGTAGTTTACATCTCCAGTTTTCTCGAGTAGGGCCCCTGCCACCTAGCCAGGAACTTACTGTCCAAGATCGGCACCAGAACCAAAACCTGATCACCCGGGTTAAAGATCCGGACCCGAGCCTGCCGATTATATACCCGACTCTGGGCTCTCTGAGCTGCCTTCATATGCTCCCTAACAAGAGGCAACACTGTCTCTATCCGATCTTACATCTGGGTAACCTACTCATTGACACTTTTATGTGGAGTGGGTTGTTGTTCCCACGCCTCTTTGGCCACATCCAAGAGAACACGAGGGTGTCTGCCATATAGCAGTTCGAAGGGAGAGAACCCAGTAGCGGTATGGAGTACCTCTCGCACTACGAACATGAGATTGGGCAGAAGGAGGTCCCAGTCCTTCCCATCTTTAGCCGCCACCCTTTTCAACATATTTTTTTTATGTTTGATTAAACCTTTCTACCACACCATCCGTTTGTGGATGGTAAATGGACGTCCATAGCTGTTTTATGTGCAGCAACTTACAGAGTTCCCTCATAACCTTGGACATAAAAGGGGTCCCTTGGTCGGTCAGAACCTCTTTAGGTAGTCCTACTCGGGAAAACATCTCCATTAATTCCTTAGCCATGAGTTTGGCCGAGGTATGTCGCAGTGGCACCGCCTCCGGGTACCGAGTGGCATAGTCTAGAATGACTAAGATGTGTTGATGCCTTCTGGCGGACATCAGTACTGAGCCTATGAGATCCATAGCTATTCGGTCAAACAGTACTCCGATAATCAGGAGAGGTACTAGGGGACTATGGAAATGTGGCTGGGGGCTAGTTATCTGGCAGGTGGGGCAAGACTTACAAAACTCTTCCACTTCTTTGAATATGCTTGGCCAGTAAAACCACGGTAGAATACGATCCTGAGTTTTCTGCAGCCCCAGGTGACCCCCGACAGTGGCAAATCCAGAGCCTGGTCTCGGGAGGGGCACTTCCAGATTATTTTCTGTCCGCCGCCACAAAACAATGGTGCTTATAGAACAGACTACACAGTGTAGTATACTGTATATTGTGTGGCACAGTGTATGCTATATGTGTATAACAAACATATTTCACATGAAAACTTACAATTACTTGGCTTGGCCCTTGGGGACCTCAGACACCAATTCAACACTTTGGCCGGGGGCTCGGCGGAGCTGATGTTGCGTTTTATCCTAATGAGAAATATTTCATAATAAGGATTTGGAGAAGGGGCAGAGAGATAGCAGAGCAGGGAGAGGCTGGTGCTGCTACTAGGGGGTCATACCATGGGGGAGTAATAAAGCCCACCATAATGCCCCCCCAGTAGAAATAAATCTCCTTATAATAGACAGTGCAAAAAATACCCCCTTGTAATGCCCCCAGGTGAGCTAATGTCCTCATAGTGCCCCCATAATGTGCCAGTATAAAATACCCCTATATAGTGCCCCCAGTAAATGCCCCCATAGTGCTCCACACCCTCCTTCCTCCTAGTGCCCCCTATAATGTACCAGTATAAAATGCTCCAGTAGATGCCCTCAGGGCCCTCCATAATTTGCAAGTATAAAATACAGCTTCTTAGTGCCCCCGTAGATGACCCCATAGTACTCCTCTCCCCCCTTCCCCACAGTACCCACCATAAAATTGTACTGTACAGAGCGCCCCATATAAAATACCCCTTCTTTGTGGCCTCAGTAGATGGCCCTATAGTGCTCCCAATAATGTGCCAGTAATAACAGCCTCCCCCCATGTGCCAGTAATAACAGCCCCCCCATGTGCCAGTAATAAAAGCCCCCCCATGCGCCAGTAATAACAGCCCCCCCATGTGCCAGTAATAACAGCCCCCCCATGTGCCAGTAATAACAGCCTCCCCATGTGCCAGTAATAACAGCCTCCCCATGTGCCAGTAATAACAGCCCCCCATGTGCCAGTAATCACAGCCCCCCCATGTGCCAGTAATAACAGCCCCCCATGTGCCAGTAATAACAGTCCCCCATGTGCCAGTAATAACAGCCCCCCCATGTGCCAGTAATAACAGACCCCCATGTGCCAGTAATAACAGCCCCCCCATGTGCCAGTATTAATAACAGACCCCCATGTGCCAGTAATAACAGCCCCCCATGTGCCAGTATTAATAACAGCCCCCCCATGTGCCAGTATTAATAACAGCCCCCCATGTGCCAGCAATAACATCTCCCCCCGTGCCAGTAATAACAGCCCCCCATGTGCCAGCAATAACAGCCCCCCCATGTGCGAGGAAAAGTATTGTATATATTTTAAAAAATATCAGCGATGTCAGCAATGCGATGCAGGCCTCTTCCGGCCTGTGTCCCGCGCTTGTACGGCTCAGGCGTAGGAAGGGAAAGGGACACGCCTCTCCCTCCCCTGCCTCAGCACATCCATCTGTATCGCTGTCCTGATGACGGCAATACAGATGACTATGGAAATGAGCGCTTCCACAATGGAAGTGCTCATCTCCCTGTGCCCCGCCGCCCCCCCTCTGGATCCGCCACTGACCCCCGAGAACGTGTTGGTGGGATAGATCTAACACAAGCTTGTGATAAGCCTTGGGGACCACCAATAGTTCAATAGGTTCATCCTGTAGTTGGTTTACCCGATACAACATATCCTGATGAGCCACAAAACGGTGAAACGCTGACTCTGCCCCAGGTTGTTGTGGTTCACCATGTACTATTAACACATTTTCCCAGGCACAGGATAGGTTTGGATCCCGACATTGGGTGGTACCAAGATTATCCCCAGAGACATTGAGATCTGCCAATTCAGGACCCGGTGGCAAGTCTTCCACATCTTCCACAATCACACTTACCGGGGTTGTCTCCCCCTCTTCCACTGAAGTGGCGATCACCCCTACCGCTGGCCCTTTTTATTCTCAGGTTCCCAGGGTTCTGGTCTCCCCTCTGCTAGGGTTACCCCTGTCTCATAGGCATCAGTCACTCTCATAGCAGGCCACAGTGTCGGGAAGCCTGGGAAGTCTTTCCCTATTATGAGTTCAAAATGTAGATTTGTGGCGACAGCAACCTCGTGGGTCCATCTACCGGCCACCGTAGTTAAAGACACCAGCACGGTGGGGTCGTCTTTTAAGTCTCCATTGATGCACCCCGACTTTCCAGCCAGTATACTTAGGGGACCGCACCAGGGTAGCCCTTACTAGGGTCACCAGACTCCCTGAGTCTAGCAGAGCCTCCGCCAGAGTGTCTCCCATCTCCACCTGGCACAAATGATCTAGAGACTCTCGGGTACCTGTTGTCGGTAGCCATAGTTAGTGTGCATGGGCTCAACCTGATGGGGACAATCAGCCCTTACATGGCCAGGCTCCTGACATCGCCAGCAGACTATCGGAACCAGGTCTGCCGTAGGTACATCCGGGGCGGGTATAATCAGCTAAAATCTCCGGGCCTGGGGTGGAGATTTCCTGGGTTTGCCGACCCTCCTATAGATTCCTTGTAGCTTCATAGAGTTCCACCAGGTCCACTTTCTTAAGGGCATTGCCAGGAGACACCTGACCGATCCAGTGTTGGAGAGGGTATGGCACGTCAGGCTGTAGCCATTTTTGCAAGAGGTGAAGTAAGTTATAATACTGGGGTCTTGCAGGCTCAACCGGGTTGAACCCCCACTGATGAACCCACTGGGCCCAGACCAACACATTCACCCCCAGTCTTTCCAGAATCTCATCCTTGAATTTCTGTTAATCAGCCACTTGATCGTCCGGCAAGTCGAAATGCACTCGCTGGGAATTGGATGCCAGGAATGGAGCGACGACCTCAGCCCACTGGTTATGGGGTAGCTTTTCCCTGATGGCCACTTTCTCGTACATCGCAAGGTAGGTTTCGATGTTGTCTGCGGGGGCCATCTTAGGAATCGTGGCACGTACTGCTTTCCGGGCATCGTGGACGCTCGGGGTTGCTCCTGCTGTCTGCAAACCCATCACATGTTGTAACAGCAACTAGTTAGTCTCCTGCTGCTTATTAGCCTCGCGTTGGTTTGTCTCTCTCTGCTGCAGATTAGCCTCCATGAGTGCCTTCACAACAGCCACCATTTTGTTGTGGGGCACTAGTTGTAATACAGCAGGTTTAATGTACGACATGCAACCGTGCCTGAAAAATGCAGAAACCCCAAAAAATAATAAATTGGCGTTCACACCAGCCTCACTGCTATTGTCCGCATCTTCCACCAATTGTGCAGTTTTGCTCTTGTAGACAGGATTAGTGGACACAGTATAGAGGCAACAACAAGTTCTTTGGATTAAACAGTTCAGTGTTTTATTTACACTTTAGGGAAGTGACAAAACAAGCAGTCATAATAAAACAAAAAGTCACCTTGCAGTGTTGGTGGTAATTCACACCATGCTGCAATTCTGCCTCAAAGAGTGCTTGACCATAGCAGCACCAACCTGTTTTCACGCCAAACAGGTAGCAAGCCTTCATCCAGACACAAGGCTCCCAGATCACAACACAGAGACATGTCTTCTGAGCCCAGCTGCCTATTTAAGGACAGCCAGGTGCTGCCAAAACCCGGACCGGCACTTTAAATCTGGTCCGGTATTTGACCTTACCTGGCTGTAAGTCAGCCCAGCAGCACATGCTGGGAGAAAAATACCAGTTTTCCCAGACAAAACCTCTCACTGTGTCACAATATATATTAGACACAGTACGATGACTATATTAACACAGGTTTATTTTGGGCTAGAATTTTATGCCTTCTCCATTTTAGCTGGTGTTAAATTTATGATTTAGTCTGTTGTGTCTAAATCTGGGATGTTTTAAAAAGTGCTAAAGAAAGATGCCACACAATTCGCCATAGGAATTTATTCTATCAGAATATTACAACACTTTTTGTACCACCTTGGAGCTGGTATAGTTTTTGTCCAAAGCATGTACCAAAAACTATGTAATACTCACCCAAACAAGGTCTAAGGACTAATCAAAAATGTTGTGCAAAAGTTGGATTAAAAAACCTCATGTCAAGCTTGCCATAAATTAAACACAATTGCTTACATACACCTCATATATTTGCTATAGCAAGCATGCGCCACACATTCTGGCGCAAGTCAAAACAGTTTGCAAGTATAATGATATTGGCATATCTCCCCTAGTGTTTCTCAAAGGTGTTATGTTATCCAATGAATAGTTTTCATAAAAATCCTGAAAAGCTGTAAGAGGGGTTAACCCACAAAAAAGTATTGCCATGGGAGCCTTGCTGCCGACTGTGATAGACGCATGAGCCTGTAGCTCCTTCACAAGTGCGGCTCAAAACCGCCATAACTGCGCACCGACTAGCCTAAGACATGGTTAGAACGGGTAAAGGACGTCCGGGGAACCGAGCAAGCAACCCGAAATGGGTTACAAACCAGCCGGACATACAAAACTGCTGGAAAAAACTGTCCGCGCTTACCGCTGGAGATATGCCCAAGATGGCGCTGGATGCTGCTAGCACGGGAGACTCGGAGGCAGAATCGGACAGAGACAGCATTGCGGAGAGCGAGGTTGGTGAGTCTGCATCGGCTCCCATAACTAAAACCTTCCTCAAGAAAACACTCCTCCAAGCTATGAGGCCTGTGTTAGAGGAGTTAGCAGACATAAACACAGATCTGCGACAGTTGGGCCGGAGAGTAGAAAGCTTGGAAACAACGCAGACCTCCGTTGTGGCACATTCAGAGGCAGTAGCTGAGCGTTCATCGCAACACGCTGACTACATCAATAAAGCTCTGCTTCTTTTAGAAGATCAAGAGAACCATAGTTGGAAGAAAAATGTAAGAATAAGGGTCCATTCACACGTCCGTTGTTTCTTTCCTGATCTGTTCCATTTTTTGCGGAACAGATCTGGACCAGTTCTGTACCCATTCATTTTCAATGGGTCCTGAAAAAAATCGGACAGCTCAATGTCTGACTTTTTTTCAGGACCCATTGAAAATGAATGGGTACAGAACTGGTCCAGATCTGTTCCGCAAAAAACGGAACAGATCAGGAAAGAAAAAACGGACGTGTGAATGGACCCTTAAAGTGCTGTCTGAGCAATTCGCCCCAGAATCCTTACAGAAAATAGCAATTAAGATTTTCAGCAATCTTCTGGGCCAAGAAAGAGCGGCTTCAATAGCTATTGAGCGCAACCACAGGGCGCTGCACCCTAGACCCCAGCAGGGAGAAGCGGTGCGGGATGTTATATGTGGATTACTGTCCTATGTAGACACTGCACAAATACTATCAGCAGCAAGAGAAAAACAACCAATCCAGTATGTGGACTCTGATCTGCAATTCTATCAAGATATTGTGCCGGCAACCCTGGCCAAACGAAGATTAATGCGGCCATTACTGGAGATCCTGAGATCAAAAAATATTAAGTACACATGGCTCTTTCCGTTTGGCCTAGCTGTCTGGATAAAGGGCAGGAGGCTCACGGTTCAAATGCCAGATGATCTGGAAAGACTCTGGAATGCATTGGAAACCTCACCGATTCCTATCCCTTCCTGGTTGCCAATGGTAGAGGAACAAGTTCTCCCACAGCTCCCAAAGATGGAACCATGGAAAGAAGTGCGTAGGAGACATCCATCGAGATCCAAGATGACACCATCTAAGTCGACGCTCTCAATCACCTGATGGACTGAGTCTTATCAAATTTAGCCAGATTGTGTTTCGGCTTCATTAGAAGTCGCTTAGGAGTCATGAGCTATCATGACACTAAATGTCCTTCAGTCTAAGTTGTATGCACGAGCGCAATAGGCGCAGGGTGCTATTTTTCTGGTTCAGTTAAATAGTTTAACTATTCATTCCCCCTACTACTCTTTTGTCCCATACCGGGCGATTCTAATCTCTATAGGGAGCTATCATTTGTTGCAGGTGTGTCTTAACAGGCAAGACACACTTCATCATCTTTCTTTGGGCTTTGGCCTGTTTTATCCTCTTGTCAAGATATCATATCTCTTAGCTAGGGTGTGTTCATTGACAGTTCATTAGCTGTAAAGTTCTTATTTGTTGTCTTTGTCTTGTCTGTCTAACGTCTTAATCCTCGTCTGTTGTTCCATCCACCTCTCCCTCACCCTCTCCTATCCATCTCACCTGTATATCCCACTTGCCTTTACCAGTAACCTCTGTAAGTGACTCCTGTCTCAACACCGCTTGTCTAGTCTCGTTTCATACTATTCCTTGGAATCTCTGAAACTGCGTTGGACCAGCTGACGCGGGGTTACAATGACAGACATAGTTGTCACTACCTTCAAATTAAAGGGGCTAAACTCTTCTAACAAAAGGAATAATGCAGTTTTTCTGTTGCGTAAATCCAAAACTAACATTGCCTTCTTGCAGGAAACACATTTTAGAAAAGGCAATATTCCAAAGATGCCAAACTGTCACTTCAATCAATGGTTCCACAGTTGCCAGGAAACCTCGCGCACGAAAGGGGTATCTACGGCGATCCACAAAGATGTCCCTTTTCAGGTATCTCAACAATATTCTGACGCTGAAGGTAGGGTTATTTTCCTTAAGGGCTCTATTGCTTCTAATACATATACTCTAGCTAATATATATGCCCCAAACATGAAGCAGATAACCTGGTTAATACAAGTATTGGAGACCATGAAATTATTTGCCTAAGGTCAAATTTTCTTGGGGGGCGACCTAAATCTAGTTCTAAACCCCTTATTAGACTCCAACGCTCCCAATAAACGCAGAAAGCGATAGGCAAACTACATGCCAAACTCCAGGAAATAGGTCTGGTAGATGCATGAAGGCAGTTACACCCCCTTTCCAGGGATTACACATTTAGGTCAGCAACACATAACTCGTTTAAAAGACTAGACCATTTATTGGTCTCTAAGGCTGTACTAATGCAAACCAGTAAAGCGTCCATAGGGAACATCACTATTTCAGACCATGCCCTTTGCCACATCACCATTTCTATGAAACAATTATCCAAGGGAGACTGGTCGTGGAGACTCAACTAATCTCTCTTGAGTAACATGGGGGTTTGCTTGGAAGTGGAAAATCACCTGAAAGAGTATTTTGAAATAAATGCAGAGAAAGGGGGTAGAAGCTCCAGTGGTCTGGGAGGTCCATAAATCCTTCATTAGGGGAATCTTCATTGCCCTGGGCTCAAAACAAAAGAAGGATAAACAGAGAGGAGTAGATAACATCGTCCAACAGATCGCGGCGGTTGAGAGAATTCAAAAGAGAACTAAATCCATCCCGCTTCAAGAAGAACTAGTGGCCTTAAGAACTAAACTTAAACCATATTTAAATACCCAATCAGCAAAAAAATTCCTTTACTTCAAACATCTTATATATGCGCATGGCGATAAAGGGGGACGATTAATGTCTTCGCTTATTAAAAAAGCTAGAGCCAAATTTTATATTCATAGAATTAAAACAGAGACATGCAATATAGTTTCATCTACAGAAGATATAGCTAAGGCCTTTCACCTCTTCTACTCAAAACTGTACAACCTTAAGGGTCCAAATGATAAGGATGAAGAACAGAGGGCTGAAAAGGCAATGCATAAATTCCTGTTCTCATTGAATCTCCCTACTATTAATACTTCCATGGCGACTGATATGATATCTCCAGTTTCGGAAGAAGAGGTCAAAGACATTCTTTACAGTTTCTCTTCTAAAAAGAGTCCAGGCCCAGATGGTTTTCCCCTACAGTATTTCAAGACGTTCCAAGGAATTATCATACCCTGTTTGACAGAGGTCTGTAATGCCCTGCTCACAGGTAGATTCCTCCCCAGGCAAACTCAAGAAGCTTTCATTACCTTAACCTCTTCAGGACACATAACGTACCAGTACGGCATGTATAGTTCCGATCACCGCCGCCCGGCGGGCGGTGATCGGAACCCGGTGCCTGCTCAAATCATTGAGCAGGCACCTTGGCTAAATGTGACCCCCCCATGTCGGAGATCGCAGCAAACCACAGGTCAATTCAGACCTGCGGTTAGCAGCGGTTTTGGAAGTTTCTGATCCCTGCGGTCACAGACCGCGGGGATCAGAACCTTTAAATAACCTTTATTTTAATGTTTAACCCCCCCTGCTGCCCTCTTTGTTATCTGCTGGCGGGCGCAGCGGGAAGGGGGTGCGAGGAGTGGGGAAGGGAGGGCGGGCGGGGCGAGCGGTTTGCAGAGTGTCAGCACATTGCTGACACTCTGCTTGAAACGCCTGACATCTGGGGGGGACCGCTGTATGGAAGAGGTTAAGAGGGAGGGAGCTCCCTTCCTCTCCCATTGGGGGCTTCTGTTCCTTTTCAGCCCCCGATGGGAGAGGGAGGGGGCCCCCCTCCCTCCCCATCACCGACTGCTCTGCTGTGGTAGCGAGTGATGGTTATCATGGCAACCGGACGCCTTCATTGGTGTCCGGCTGTCCATGGTACTGATCAGAGGCTGTCCATGGTGCTGATTAGACTTCTGCTAAAGGCAGAAGTCTAATCAGACTTTGTAAAGTAAAAATACAGTACAGTACACTATATAGTGTACTGGACTGTATTATGCAGACATCAGACCCACTGGATCTTCAAGAACCAAGTAGGTCTGGGTCAAAAAAATGTAAATAAAAAGTGAAAAAAAAGGTTAAAATAAAAAAAAAACACATTTATCACTGATTAAAAATGAAAAAAATAAAATTCCCTACACATGTTTGAAATCACCACGTCCGTAACGACCTGATCTATAAAATACTTTACCTGCACGGTGAACGCCATAAAAATAAAAAATAAAAAACTATGATGAAATTGAAATTTTGCCCACCTTACTTCCCAAAAAAGGTAGTAAAAGTGATCAAAAAAGTTGTATGTATGACAAAATAGTAGCAATCAAACCATCACCTCATCCCGCAAAAAATGAGACCCTACATAAGATAATCGCCCAAAAACTGAATAAACTATGGCTCTCAGAATATGGAGACACTAAAACATGATTTTTTTTTTGTTTCAAAAATTAAATCATTGTGTAAAACTTACATAAATAAAAAAATTGTATACATATTAGGTATCGGCGCGTCCGTGATAACCTTCTCTATAAAAATATTACATTATCTAACCCCTCAGGTGAATACCGTAAAAAATAAAAAATAAAACGGTGTAAAAAAAAGCTATTTTTTGTCACCTTACATCACAAAAAGTGTAATAGAAAGCGATCAAAAAGTCAAACGCACCCCAAAATAGTGCCAATCAAATCGTCATCGCATGCCGCAAAAGTCATACCCTACTCAAGATATTTGTCCAAAAACTGAAAAAACTATGGCTCTCAGACTATGGAGACACTAATAAATGATTTTTTTTGTTTCAAAAATGAAATCATTGTGTAAAACTTACATGAATAAAAAAATAGTATACATATTAGGTATCGCCGCGTCCGTGACAACCTGCTCTATAAAAATATTACATGATCTAACCTGTCAGATGATAAATAACAAAAATAAAAACGGTGCCAAAACAGCTATTTCTTGTTACCTTGCCTCACAAAAAGTGTAATATAGAGCAACCAAAAATCATATATACCCTAAACTAGTACCAACAATACTGCCACCCTATCCCCTAGTCTCTAAAATGGGGTCACTTTTTTGGAGTTTCTACTCTGGGGGTGCATCAGGGGGGCTTCAAAAGTGACATGGTGTCAAAAAACCGGTCCAGCAAAATCTGCCTTCCAAAACCGTATGGCATTCCTTTCCTTCTGCGCCCTGCCGTGTGCCCGTACAGCGGTTTACGACCACATATGGGGTGTTTCTGTAAACTACAGAATCAGAGCCATAAATATTGAGTTTTGTTTGGCTGTTAATCCTTGCTTTGTAACTGGAAAAAAATTATTAAAATGGAAAATCTGCCAAAAAAGTGAAATTTTTAAATTGTATTATTGTATAATCTCTATTTCCCATTAATTCTTGTGGAACATATAAAGAGTTAACAAAGTTTGTAAAATCAGTTTTGAATACCTTGAGGGGTGTGGTTTCTTAGATGGGGTCACTTTTATGGAGTTTCTATTCTAGGGGTGCATCAGGGGGGCTTCAAATGGGACATGGTGTAAATAAACCTGCCCAGCAAAATCTGCCATCCAAAAACCTTTCCCTCTACGCCCTACTGTGTGCCCGTACAGTAGTTTACGGCCACATATGGGGTGTTTTTGCAAACTACAGAATCGGGGCAATAAATATAGCATTTTGTTTGGCTGTTAACCCTTGCTTAGTTACTGTAAAAAATTTATTAAAATGGAAAATTTGACAAAATTTTTTATCACCAATTGTATCACCATTAACTCTTGTGGAACACCTAAAGCGTTAACAATGTTTGTAAAATCAGTTTTGAATACCTTGAGGGGTGTAGTTTCTAGAATGCTGTCATTTTTGGGTGGTTTCTATTACGTAAGCCTCACAAAGTGACTTCAGGCCTGAACTGGTCCCTAAAAATTGAGTTTTTAAAAATTTCAAGATTTGCTTTCTAAACTTCTAAGCCTTGTAACATCCCCCCAAAATAAAATATAATTCCTAAATTGATCCAAACATGAAGTAGACATATGGGGAATGTAAAGTAATAACTATTTTTGTAGGTATTACTATGTATTATAGAAGTAGATAAATTGAAACTTGGAAATTTGCAATTTTTTACAAATTTTTGGTAAATTTGGTATTTTTTTTATAAATAAAAATGATTATGAAGTACAATATGTGACGAAAAAACTGTCTCAGAATGGCCTGGATAAGTCAAAGTGTTTTAAAGTTATCACCACTTAAAGGGCTTCTGTCACCCCCCAACCCCCAATTTTCAGTTTTTGACTTATTATATTTGTTAATGTAAGCAGATTCCATATATGCCCCAGTTACCTCGGACAGTGCAGAAATTACAGTAAAAAACATACTTTTATTATATGTAAATTTCTTCACTACCAGCAAGTTGGGCGGACTTGCTGATAGCCGCCGCATCCTCTGTTTGAAAAAACGCCCCTCCTCCACTTGATTGACAGGGCCATTGAGTGCTCTCTTCCTCTCGCTGGCCCTGCCTGCAGCCTCAAGTCCCGCGCCTGCGCCGTAGCGGTCGTCATTCGGCGCAGGCGCTCTGAGAGAAGAAGGGCCGCTCCTTCCTCAGTGCGCCTGCGCAGATGACGTTAGCCTTACACCCGGAAGAGAGGTCTTCTCTTCCGGGTGTAGGGCTGACGTCATCGGCGCAGGCACACTGAGGAAGGAGTAACCATCCTTCTCTCAGAGCGCCTGCGCCGAATGACGACCGGTACGGCGCAGGCGTGGGATTTGAGGCTGCAGGCAGGGCCAGCGAGAGGAAGAGAGCGCTCAATGGCCCTGTCAATCAAGTGGAGGAGGGGGCGTTTTTTCAAACAGAGGATGCTGCCCAACTTGCTGGTAGTGAAGAAATTTACATATAATAAAAGTACGTTTTTTACTGTAATTACTGCACAGCCTGAGTTAAGAGGGGCATATATGGAATCTGCTTACATTAACAAATATAATAAGTCAAAAACTGAAAATTGTGTCCTAAAGGGGTTAAGCCCCAAAGAGGGGAAAGATCCCGCTGATTAAGGAAGTTACACTCCAATTTCTCTGTTAAACCAGGATTTGAAAATATGGGCTAAGCTGATAGCCAATAGGCTCAAAGCTGTTATCCCCACTATAGTACGCCCTGAACAAGTTGGATTTGTACAGGGCAGGGAAGGGAAGAGTAATACAACCCGACTGTTCCATGCCATTCACGTTGCCCGCAAGTCTAACATTTCACTGGCTCTTCTCAGCATTGATGCCGAGAAGGCGTTTGACAGAATCAATTGGGCATTTATGGAAGAGACCCTCCAAAAATTTGCCTTTCCACAACCAATGATTCATGCGATTTTCACGTTATACAAATCTCCTCACGCTCGGCTTAATATTAACGGCACACTATCCCAGCCCTTTGAGATAACCAATAGAACGAGACAGGGGTGCTCCTTGTCACCGACCCTGTTTGTCCTAGTTATGGAGACACTGCTTCAGGCGGTTAGAGAACACAACCATATTCAGGGATTTACTGTAGGAGACAGACAGCTAAAATTCCTAGCCTTCGCAGATGACCTACTTTTTCTGATCTTGAAACCTGCCTCTAGCCTCCCTGAGATTGAGAAACTGCTGAAGGAGTTTGGTTTTATATCCAACTATAAAGTAAATGTATCTAAGTCCGAGATCCTCAACATATCAATTCCCCAACGGTTAATACCTGACTTGAAATCGCGTTCACAAATCGTTTGGGCCGCTTCTACAATTAAATACCTAGTCATTTGTCTCTCGAGGGCTATAACTGAGCTCTACAGTTTAAACTACACACCACTTTTAACAGAGGTCAATAAGCTCCTGAAATCCTATGACTCACTAAGGATTTCTTGGCTAGGTAGGAGAAATTTAGTGAAAACATATATTATGCCTAAGATCTTATATATCCTACAAATGGTCCCTATACTCCTTTCTCCAGCTTTCTTTGTTTCCGTTCGCAGCCTTCTTATGAGGTTCTTATGGAAAGGCAAGAGATCACGTATGTCTCACTCTATGTTGATCAGAAGGAGGGAGACTGGAGGTTTGTGCTTCCCAGATGTACTTTCATACTACAAGGCGGTGCAATTAAACAGATGGCTGCAGTTGATGTTTCCAGTGGGAGAGTTTGACCCTTTTGCCATAGCTAATATTGAAAACGGTGGTGATGACTTACGGCACATGTGGATCCCAAAACCTAAGCCCAGATCTTCTGTGGACATAAACCCAATGTTGCAGGGTTCAGTGGAATTCTGGAGACAAATGGGCAATACCTTAGCCCCACAGCCTTCCCCGCTTATGCCAATGTCCTCGCTGCCACTGACAGCTCTGCTCTCTTCCCCAGGCTCAGCCAAAGAAGTTTTGTGGCGCAACCTAAATAGGTGGACGGTTTGAGACGCTTTCTCTGGTGGGTCTATTCCTTCCAAAGAGGTGTTTAAGAGCTTTCTCCCTGCAAATATACCTGCAGTGACAATGTCTTTCTATTATACTCACTTTAGATATATATTGTGATAAACTGAAATCATGCAAAGCCAATCTTTCTGAGCTCCTGGGAAAGAGAACTTGGCCTTACTTGAACAGACTTGGAGACACGCTTTATTTTGTCGCATGCTCAGGGTTTCTCTCGTTGTGTTAGACTTCAAGAAAGTCATTATAAACTCTTAAACCGCTGGTACAAAAACCCCGAAGCCCTCTTTCTGCATAAGGGCATTGAATCTTATAGGTGCTGGAGATGTCAGAAGTTTAGGGGCTCTTATTTGCACATCTGGTGGACGTGTGACATTATTGCATCTTTTTGGAAACAAATTGAAGCAGCCATTCAAGATCTCCTCAAATCTCCATTTGTTCCTGGCCAAACCAGAGGACTCATACCATCCTTCTAGATCAAATCTTATCACACATTTGCTGGCTGTGGTGAAGTCACTGATTCCGCTACACTGGTTACAAACTGTTCCCCTTCACTGGAGAGTTGGTGTATGAAGGTCGATCAGGTGTTGTCACGGCTGAGGATGGGAAAAACCCTCAGCCGTGCGATGACAGAAGATGCTGGTCGCTGCTAGGCCAGGACAGGAATCAGGGAGCAGATCACCTCCTAATACGTCCCTAATTCTGACCCTGTCTCCTAGCCGTATTAGCCGACCCTGATGGTGGGAGGGCTCATACACTGGAACCTATAATCCCTATTAGCCCTCAGGATGGCCCTAGACTAGGAGCAGGGTAAGACGACCTGTTCCTCCAAGACACGGACGAACAGGAGTCTCACTGGCCAGACTGCAAAGGAAGGGGAACATAAAAAGCATATGGCAATGGCAGGTAAATGAAACAAGTACAAAACCTACCTGCCACAGACACACAGCCTGGAACCCATGTACAAGTGCTGCTGTCCACAACAACACAAACGGACACAGCACACACCAACATCACAGGAACCCAGGAAACCATAGCTGCAATAAGCAAAGAGACCACAGAAACATCTTCAAAACATCATACATAAACTTATGACCACAAGGGTGGCCCTCACTGGCAGATGGTATATAACCAGGAAGATGACTCCAGCTACCCAATGCTGAAGTACCCCTCAGATACAGGCATCCAGCGGAAGCTAAATAGCCCAAGCAGCCACACCCACACACAGACACACACAGTGTTCACACACTAAGAAGGGAGTTAACCCTTCCTACACCAGGCAGGGTAGTGAAGCCACTTAAAGGGAAAAGCACATAAACAACACACTCACCTGTTATCGCCGGCAACGGCATGCATGGCAACCATGTCCTGGGGAACAGCCAGCAGGCCGAGACACTGCCACCACATGCACACAACACCACACATTGCAGCGGACAACCGCAAGTGAAGGGAGGTGTCACAGTGCATACAAACATAACCTTGTTCACAACAAACCGGGAAAGTGCACACAT
Organism: Bufo bufo; assembly: GCF_905171765.1. Lineage (NCBI taxonomy): Eukaryota > Metazoa > Chordata > Amphibia > Anura > Bufonidae > Bufo > Bufo bufo. The sequence continues at coordinate 91,826,364 of NC_053394.1, forward strand.
ACACACACACATAGCCAGAGGCAACCGCACGCATCAACAGTGAGGCGCCTAGCAACCAGCTCAGGCTGCTACACTGCCAACAAACACCTGTTGTCCGCGGCAACCGCACTAGAGGCAAACTACTAACAGCCCCCAGCTGCGGTTGACAAAGCACCCAGACCGAGGGCAACTGCATGCGGCTCCCAAGGAGTCACAACCATGCACATGGACGTGACAGGTGTGCAATTTTGAAGACCTTATCAGCTGGACCGAAAGGAAGCATAAGTCCTTCTTAAAAATTTGGAACAAGTGGAGAGTCTGGAGGGGTATATCATGAAGGGTTTGTATACCCATGCAGTCCTTCTCTTTCCCCACCTTCCCCTTTGTCTGTCGTCTTTGTCAATGTCTAGTGTGTCTGTGGGGTTTTTGTTTTTTTGTGAAGTCTTTTCAAAGAAGCATATGCAAATGTAATGTATTCAAGTCCTTTGGATGCTTAATAGATGCTTGTCTTGATGCTAGATCTGGCAATCTCTCACCTGTAATTTGGAAACTTTAAGATTTGTAATGTTTAAGATGTCGCTTTATGTACGCTTTTGTGTCAATATTGATAAAAACTTAATAAAAGTGAATTTAAACAAAAAAAGTATTGCCATGCAATGAATACAGCATTTCAAAGTAAGTATTATTGAAATATGCATACAATAAAATAATTGTTTGATTTTATTTTGTATATTTAATTTTTCTGTCTGGTATAGCCATGTGCTGTTTCCCCTTCTGGTACACCATCTCCTGCATTAACCCCTTAAGGACCCTACCATTTTTTTACCTTAAGTACCAGGCCATTTTTAGCAAATCTGACATGTGTCACTTTATGTGGTGATAACTTTAAAACGCTTTTACTTACCCAGGCCGTTCTGAGATTGTTTTCTCGTCACATATTGTACTTCATGATAGTGGTAAAATTGAGTAAATTGGTCCCCTGCTGTACGGGCACACGGCAGGGTGCAGTAGGAAAGGAATGCCATATTGTTTTTGGAAGGCAGATTTTGCTGGACTGTTTTTTTTGACACCATGTCCCATTTGAAGCCCCCTTGATGCACCCCTAGAGTAGAAACTCCAAAAAAGTGACACCATTTTGGAAACTAAGGGATAAGGTGGGAGTTTTCTTGGTACTATTTTAGGGTACATATGATTTTTGGTTGCTCTATTTTACACTTTTTGTGAGGCAAGGTAACAAGAAATAGCTGTTTTGTCACCGTTTTTATTTTTTGATATTTACAACATTCATCTGACAGGTTAGATCATGTGGTATTTTTATAGAGCATGTTGTCATGGATGCGACAATACCAAATATGACTACTTTTTTTGGTTGTTTGTTTTAGTTTTATATAACAAAGCAGTTTTGAAATTTTTTTATTTTTTTGTGTCTCCACATTCAGAAAGCCGTAGTTTTATTTATTTTTTGGGCGACTGTCTTGTGTAGGGTCTCTTGTGTAGGGTCTCTTTTTTTTGGGATGAGGTGACGGTTTGATTAGTACTATTATAGGGTGCATATGACTTTTTGATGGCTTTCTATTACACTTTTTGTGATGTAGGGTGACAAAAAATTGCTTTTTTTACACCGTTTTTATTCTTTTTTTTTACGGTATTCACCTGAGAAGTTAGGTCACATTATATTTTTATAGAGCAGGTTCTTATGGATGCAGCAATACATCAACTTTTATTTATTTATGTCAATTTTACACAATGATTTCATTTTTGAAACAAAAAAAAAATGTTTTAGTGTCTTCATAGTTTGAGAGCCATCGTTTTTTCAGTTTTTGGGCAATTATCTTAGGTAGGGTATGATTTTTGCGGGATGATATGACGGTTTTATTGACACTATTTTGGGCTGCATATGACTTTTTGATCGCTTTCTTTTACACTTTTTGTGATGTAGGGTGACAAAAAATGGCTTTTTTACACCGTTTTTATTCTTTTTTTTTATGGTATTCACCTGAGGGGTTAGGTCATGTGATATTTTTATAGAGCAGGTTCTTATGGACGCGGCAATACCTAATATGTCTACTTTTTAGTTATTTATGTAAGTTTTATACAATGATTTCATTTTTTAAACAAAAAAAAAATCATGTTTTAGTGTCTCCATATTCTGAGAGCAATAGTTTTTTCAGTTTTTGGGTGATTATCTTAGGTAGGGTATGATTTTTGTGGGATGAGATGATGGTTTGATTGGCACTATTTTGGGGTGCGTATGACTTTTTGATGGCTTTCTATTACACTTTTTGTGATGTAGGGTGACAAAAAATTGCTTTTTTTTCACCGTTTTTATTCTTTTATTTACGGTATTCACCTGAGAAGTTAGGTCACATTATATTTTTATAGAGCAGGTTCTTATGGATGCGGCAATATGTCAACTTTTATTTATTTATGTAAGTTTTACACAATGTTTTTATTTTTGAAACAAAAAAAAAATGTTTTAGTGTCTTCATAGTTTGAGAGCCATTGTTTTTTCAGTTTTTGGGCAATTATCTTAGGTAGGGTATGATTTTTGCGGGATGAGATGATGGTTTTATTGACACTATTTTGGGCTGCATATGACTTTTTGATCGCTTTCTTTTACACTTTTTGTGATGCAGGGTGACAAAAAATGGCTTTTTTACACCGTTTTTATCCTTTTTTTTATGGTATTCACCTGAGGGGTTAGGTCATGTGATATTTTTATAGAGCAGGTTCTTATGGACGCGGCAATACCTAATATGTCTACTTTTTAGTTATTTATGTAAGTTTTACACAATGATTTCATTTAAAAAAAAAAAAATCATGTTTTAGTGTCTCCATATTCTGTTTAAATTCTTTTTTTATTCAAATTTTTCAGGTTCAAAGAACAAATTTGTAATACAATAAAATGATAGTTTAAATCAATATCGTAAACATAAATCAGAATGGTATACATATCATTATTGTCATGACATGTGTTACAATAAAAATATATAACAATCAAGTAACGAGATGAGAGTATTTAGTTTCCTAAAGTTATTGAACCCCTGATTATTAGTGCTGGGGTGACAATCAACCAAATAGCAAATTAGGACCGCAGTCTTTATTAACTAGATGATAGCATAGTTGCTATTTGTTGTGATCCTATATCACTACAGTTGCCCTAGTGTCTCCATATTCTGAGAGCAATAGTTTTTTCAGTTTTTGGGTGATTATCTTAGGTAGGGTATGATTTTTGTGGGATGAGATGATGGATTGATTGACACTATTTTGGGGTGCGTATGACTTTTTCATCGCTTACTATTACACTCTTTGTGATGTAAGGTGACAAAAAAGGCCTTTTTTTTACAGTTTTTATTTAAAAAAATTTACGGTGTATACCTGAGGGGTTAGGTCATGTGGTAATTTTATAGAGTCGATCGTTACGGACGTGGCAATACCTAATATGTATACTTTTTTATATTTACTTAAGTTTTACACAATAACAGCATTTTTAAATAAAAAAAAAACAATGTTTTAGTGTCTCCATATTCTGAGCCATAGTTTTTTTTTTTACTTTTTGGGCGATTGTCTTAGGTGGGGCTCATTTTTGATGAGGTGACGGTTAGATTGGTACTATTTTGGCGGGCATACACCTTTTTGATCGCTTGGTGTTGTACTTTTAGTGATGTAAGGTGACTTTTGAGGGGTTAGGTCATGTGATATGTTTATAGAGCCGGTCGATACGGACGCAGTGATACCTAATACTAATAATTTTTTTTACTTTATATGGGGAAAATGACTTTTTTTTTTTACTTAAAACTTAATTTTTTGGGGGGGAAAACTTTATTTTTTCAACTTTTTTTTCACTTTATTTTTTGTCCCACTTTGGAACTTCAACTTTTGGGGGTCTGATCCCCTTTACAATGCATTCTAATACTTCTGTATTGGAATGCATTGGCTGTATGAGTAATACAGTGTGTATTTCTCATACAACTTCCTTCCTGTGAGATCCAGGGGGCTGGATGTTGCAGGCTCTCAACCGGAAGGCAGCCCCGATGCCTAAGGAAGGCATCGGGCTGCCTTCCATGCCATTGGGTCCCCATCACAGCAGCACGGGGACCCGATGGCAGCGCCAATCCCCGCCGGACATCTCACGTGCCGCGGTCAGCGCTGACCGCGGCACATGAAGGGTTACTGTGCCGGCATTGGTGATTTTACCGATGCTGGCGTATGCAGCAGGGCTCTGGCTATCAGTGACTGCTGGACCCCTGCTGCAGATCGGGCGGGCGCAGCTCCTGCACCCGCCCGATCCCCATGAAGTACATGTACGTCTTGGGTCTTTAAGTCCTGAAAAGAAATGGCGTACATGTACGTCATGGGTCCTTTAAGGGGTTAAGTGGTGGACTAACATGCTCAGTAGCTTCCCTTCTCAACTCCACTCTTCTCAGTGTCAACACAGTGATTCTATAGTGAAGCAGCTAATATTTTTTTCATTCATTTGTTCCTACTTCTAAATCAGGGCTGGACTGGCCATAGACCCTACCGAGAAGATTGCTGATGGGCCGATGACAAGGTTGCTGCACAAGTTATCCTTATGGTCTCTGGCTGGGTACACAATGATCTGACACTCCCAACGTTAATTAACACTGTGAACACCAGGCAGAAATGTACTGAGCCAGCGACCGAAAGTCCTCTTACAGAATTCTACTGCATCACAGTCCCACCGTTCTCCCTTGTAAGCCAGACTTATTTCTGTGTCCTACGCAGCAGTAAATTGGTGCAGGTGGTGAAGCCAGGCTAATATGATGTCTGCACAGTCCTAAATTTCAGGATAAGGTGTTTTTTTTAGATGCATAGATTTGTGTAATGGATATACTGTATAGTGGTATAATCTGGATAAGTCATTGTCAGCAGTGACAGTTGCAAGAAAAAGTATGTGAACCCTTTGGAATGATATGGATTTCTGCACAAATTGGTCATAAAATGTGATCTTATCTTCATCTAAGTCACAACAATAGACAATCACAGTCTGCTTAAACTAATAACACACAAATAATTAAATGTTACCATGTTTTTATTGAACACACCATGTAAACATTCACAGTGCAGGTGGAAAAAGTATGTGAACCCCTAGATTTCTGACATTTCCAAGAGCTATTTGAAGTGAGGTGTCAGCCAACTGGAGTCCAATCAATGAGATGAGATTGGAGGTGCTGGTTACAGCTGCCCTGCCCTATAAAAAACACTCACCAGTTCTGGGTTTCCTTTTCACAAGAAGCATTGCCTGATGTGAATGATGCCTCACACAAAAGAGCTCTCAGAAGACCTACGATTAAGAATTGTTGACTTGCATAAAGCTGGAAAGGGTTATAAAAGTATCTCCAAAAGCCTTGCTGTTCATCAGTCCACGGTAAAACAAATTGTCTATAAATGGAGAAAGTTCAGCGCTGCTGCTACTCTCCCTAGGAGTGGCCGTCCTGTAAAGATGACTGCAAGAGCACAGCGCAGACTGCTCAATGAGGTGAAGAAAAATCCTAGAGTGTCATCTAAAGACTTACAAAAGTCTCTGGCATATACTAACATCCCTGTTAGCAAATCTACGATACGTAAAACACTAAACAAGAATGAATTTCATGGGAGGATACCACAGAGGAAGCCACTGCTGTCCAAAAAAACATTGCTGCACCTTTACAGTTTGCACAAGAGCACCTGGATGTTCCACAGCAGTACTGGCAAAATATTCTGTGGACAGATGAAACCAAAGTTGAGTTGTTTGGAAGAAACAGACAACACTATGTGTGGAGAAAGAGGCACAGCACACCAACATCAAAACCTCATCCCAACTGTGAAGTATGGTGGTGGGGGCATCATGGTTTGGGGCTGCTTTGCTGCGTCAGGGCCTGGACGGATTGCTATCATCGAAGGAAAAATGAATTCCCAAGTTTATCAAGACATTTTGCAGGAGAAATTAAGGCCATCTGCCCACTAGCTGAAGCTTAACAGAAGATGGGTGTTGCAACAGGACAACGACCCAAAGCATAGAAGTAAATCAACAACAGAATGTCTTAAACAGAAGAAAATACGCCTTCTGGAGTGGCCCAGTCAGAGTCCTGACCTCAACCTGATTGAGATGCTGTGGCATGACCTCAAGAGAGCGATTCACACCAGACATACCAAGAATATTGCTGAACTGAAACAGTTCTGTAAAGAGGAATGGTCAAGAATTACTACTGACCGTTCGTTGTGCACGTCTGATCTGCAACTACAGGAAACGTTTGTTTGAAGTTATTGCTGCCAAAGGAGGTTCAACCAGTTATTAAATCCAAGGGTTCACAAACTTTTTCCACCTGCACTGTGAATGTTTACATGGTGTGTTCAATAAAAACATGGTAACATTTAATTCTGTGTGTGTTATTAGTTTAAGCAGACTGTGATTGTCTATTGTTGTGACTTAGATGAAGATCAGATCACATTTTATGACCAATTTGTGCAGAAATCCATATAATTCCAAAGGGTTCACATACTTGTTCTTGCAACTGTAGTTTGATGGTTCCATGGGAATGCTTTCAGGTAAATTTTTAGATATAGTAATATTATTCTTTCACTCTGCTAAAGCACTCATATAAAACAAAAACTAGTTTACCTATTAAAAGAACTCAAGACAAAAATAGACTAAAAATCTATTCTCCCATTGATATATTAGTCAATAGCATCCCAGAGAATTTAAAAGTGATCTCTAGCACAAGTACACAAGAACCTACACCTAAGAATTAGCAAAAAGAACTGTTTCTGAAAAAGAATACTCTGAAGAAATTACACTAAAGCTTATTCTCACACGTGAACATTTTCTGACTCTACACATCTTTTATGACTGCCAAAGGAAAAATCTAAAGAGGAGATTTATTAAAAGCTGGTGTAAAGGAAAAGTTGATTAGTTGCCCATAGCAGACAGTTAAATTGGTTCTTTTCTGTTTTCAAAATAACTCATTTAATTGCTATGAGCAATTAAGCCTAGTGACAGACTGGCCCACCAGAGAACCAGAGGATCCTCTGGTGGGCCCAGGTTCTGATACTATAGTGGGCCCCAAAAGTCTGAACAGAAAACATTAAAAATTTCCTTTGGAGCCAATAACATGTCACTAGGGTCTATATCTATAAATCAGAACCTTGGTCACGCTGCGAGTCCGCATCACAGCTCCCAGCCTGAACACCCAGCGCTGCCGGGGGTCACATAGCATTATATTGATTTATGATGCTATGTAACCCTTACAGTTCCTAGAATGTATTGGATAACACTGGCAGAATAAAATCAATAACACTGGCAGCATCATAAATCAATATAATGCTATGTGACCCCCGGCAGCGCTGAGAGTTCAGGCCGGGAGCTGCAATGCAGACTCACAGCATGACCAACGCTCATCTGCAAGGGCCCTTAGACCTTATTGATTATATAGGGGTTGGGACTCAGGAATAATTTCCTCTGGTGGGCCCAAGGAACCCCAGTCTGACACTAAGTTAGTTTTCCTTTACTCTAGTTTTGATAACTCTCTCCTGTAGCTGCTACATTAGAACGTTTTATGGTTTCTAAAGATCTTGCATTGCGGGTCTCCAGTGCATGTTGCCTCTTCCAACTTCCACATAGGCAGGGTAAACATATGTTGGGCACTATCTTTCACAGGTACCACAACATAAGGAATCTACAATGGAGGCACAGATTGTGCCTCCATTGTAGATTCCTTATGTTCTGGTACCTGTGAAAGATAGTGCCCAACATATGTTTACCCTGCCTATGCGGAAGTTGGAAGAGTTGGAAGAGGCAACATGCACCTTGCCTATGCGGAAGTTGGAAGAGGCAACATTTAGTTTGCTATGTGTTTGTGGGGGCTATATTGGACATTTGCCAGGACTTCCTGTTGCAGGCTGAGAAATAGAGTAGTGGTTTTCTGTGACAGAACTTAGAAAGGGGACCCATTTTGATTTTCTTGTATGAATCCTCTCCTATTGACATATGAATATTTGTTTTGCTTCCTGCCAATTTTTAGAAGAACACATTAGAACGCCATTATAAATTATACCGAAATAAAAAATAAATGCTTCAGAGGCTACACCAGAGGCTTGTCTAAATTCCCATAAAAGCTGTTTATTTATGTGACCTTTCTAGCTCGAAGCTTATGAAAGTACTATCACACTAATAAATCAATGTTTTTGCTGTGCTGCCAAATGCACTATTCAGAAGAATATGAATGTCTTGTTATAAGATTCATTCCATGGTAACTGTCTTCACATATCATTTGTAAACCATATGTTACATTATAACTCAATATAAATAAGGCTGACATAGGTTATAGGGCCATCATTAAGATTTTGTAAAGCGATCATCACCCAATTCATAGCATTGCACAGACATCTGTTCCAATAAAGGCAATCAATCATAGATTACTCTTGCCTGATTGATTGCTCCACTGATTATCTCAGACTGCAGAGATTGTCCCAGAATAAATAGTTACTTACATTCAATCAGCTACTGATTTGCTCCTCATAAGGCGGGGTTCACATATAGTGGTAGTGTCGTGGGCTATTGCACACTTTTTGAAGTAAAATTGCTGTGGTTTGCATGACGCTTTTTGGTTAATACAAATATTTAAAAAAATGGATGTCACCTGTAAAAACCATTGCAAAACAGTGAAAATCGGTGATGAAACACATGTGGCTTTGACATTCGACACACTACTGATACATGTGAACCCAGCCTACAGTAAGTAAGGGCCTGTTATTGGAATAGATAGAAAATAAAGGCTGTAAAGGAGATACATTGGTTGCATTATATACTCACTATGATAGGAGGGAAGAGCATCAGCTGTATCACGGCATTATCTTTTATTATCCGATAATTAAATAATAGGAAGATAACTTATTTTTTTCCCCCATCAATGTAGTCATACAAGGGCTTTTTGGCTTCTATTATTAGGCTTATTGGTTTGTATATTGAGGGCTCATGCACACAAACATACATTCAATCCACATTTTTTGCAGGTAGGATGCGGACTCATTCACATCAATGGTGTCTGCATCCATATGTACGTTCTGCGTCCCTGCAAAAAGATAGAACATGTCCTATTCTTGTCCGTTTTATGGACAAAAAATACGATTGTTCTATTAGGGGATGGCTATTCCATTTTGCAAAATGTGGAATACACATGGCCAGTATTCTTGTTTTGCGGATCCGCAATTTGCGGACCGCAAAACAGGCAACGGTTGTGTGCATGAGCCCTGATTAGGTTTTTTAACTACTAATTGGGGAGAATGGCAAAATAAACAATTCTAACATTCTTCTTTTTAGAGATTTTTGTATTTGTCTTTGACAGAGTGGCATAAGGTGTTACCCTTATTCTGTGGGTCAGTATGAATAGGGTGATGCCATATACAATATGTATACTTTCTCTATTTTACTACAGCTTTCTTTTTTCCTGTCAATGTGGCCTTTTTCCTGTCATGGTAGGGTACATATAAATTGCTTATTAGCATAAACTTTTATTATTTTTGGAAGAAGTGGAGAAGAAAAAAACTACTGTTGCTGTATGTTGCATATTTTTATTCTTCTACTGTTGAGCGAATAGAAGTGAAACAAATTGACTTTCAGATTGAATTTCAAGAAAAATTTGACTTGCAATGAATCCGAATTTTCTCGCGCTTCGTTTTTTTCCTAAAATGCTGGCTACACGTGTTGCAAGGTGAAAGTAAGAAGCCCAATAATGTGATATGACCCAGAATATCATGCAGCCATCCAATCAACAGATATCCATCCCCTGTAAATTCACAGCCTTTTAAATCTCTCATCCTGAGCGGTTGTCGCCATCTCATTGTGAACTGAGCACAGGGAGACACGTGGCTAGTGCTAGGGACAGTGTTTTAGCAAGTTTTTTATTGTAGAATATTGGATAGGGATAGTGCAGGGACAGTGTAAGGAAATTGTAGGGAAACATTTTAGACACTGCAGGAAGAGCGTAGGGAGAGCATAGGGAGAAAATAGGGAGACTGCAGGGACACTGCAGGCTCAGTGTAACCGCAATGTACATCTTGTACACCTGCTGCACCATTCATTCTTAATCTGTTCTGTTACACATAGACCTACTCTGCCTAGGACTCACTCTCAACAGGTGGTCTAATGTATAGGTGCATTCATCTACTGCACCATTAATAATTCATCCGTTCAGTTATACATAGACTTATTGTGTATCATACTTAGTCACAAAAGGCAGTCTAATATATTCAAACTGTATGGATCTAAAGCTGCCACTTGTAACATCGAGTAAAGACAAGTTGGACCTCTTATCTGTGTGGAATTCCATCATTCCTTCATTACTCCTATTTACAGCACTCAATTTTGTTGCATGTGAGCCAGGATACAGGAGTCCAGCCGTATCAAGGTAGGAGACACCGTTGACACAATACAGAGACAATATCCCCCTCTGGCATTCCTAACCTAGTACATGAGCTATACCACCTTAAAGGGCCCTGCTATAGTACCTGTGCAAGCTGCAACTGGCGTCACGAACTTAGTTACACTCAAATCTGACCCACTGCATAGCAGCCCCAATGACCCAGTGTCCTGCTCGTTGCACTTCCTCCTGCAGGCGTTCAAGTAGTGACGATGAGAGTCGCATGGAAGCAGGTGTTGAGAGAGACCAGGAACGCAGGCATGAGACTGCCCTTCATTGTCCGATTCCTAATAGCTTATTTATAATAAGGCAATGAGAGGTCGGAGAGACCGAACCCCCATAAGATCATGAAGCATTTGTCTATATAAACACTTATTTTAGGCCTTTTCATGCTTTGATATGTAGATGTGTTAGCACAGTGAGGGTACTGGCTCAGGAGTTGAGCCTGTGCCATCAGCTATAACATACAGCTGATACATTGATGAAGGAAACGATGAGCCAGCAGGGTGGAAGCACTGGGATATCTGAAATCAAATGTGCCCAGGGTAGATGGTCTGCTATTCAGGAGCCTATCTATCAGGAAACAACTGACAGTGCACGGGTTCATAAAGGCAGTGGTAGGCAGTCAAGAAAGGGTGGTGGAGGTAAAATGTCATATTGTGGGAATTTTTCATGAAATCACTGGAAGGCGTTAGCGCGGCGATCTGCAGGATATGTGGGCATACGGTGAAGTATGGTCATGGTGCTAATGTTGGCACCATGGCCCTGTGTAAACACATGGAGAATCACCATAAAGTGGCCTGGAAAAATTATAGCACTAATATAATGGTACAGCCTGACACAGCAAACGCTGCATCTCCCATCAGCCTGCATGCTTTATCCAGCAGTCAGGGGTCTTCAAACTCAGTAATTGGAAGCTATTGTTCCCTCCCTTCATCTATTGCTCATGATGCTCCTCCTCGTCATGTGTTTTGCCACCAATCGATCACCCAAGTGACTGCAAAGAGACAACAGTATGTGTGCACTCATCCAACGGCGCTGAAGCTGAATATACACCCGGCCAACTTGCTGGTACTTCAGTCCCTCCCTATCCATATTGTGGACTCTGAACATTTCAGAGAACTGATAGCTTTTGCACACCCAAGGTGGAAAGTCCCAAGCCATCATTATTTCTCTAAAGAAGCTGTACCAGCCCTGCACACCTATGTTGAGCAGAATCTGGGCCTGTCTTTGAGCATGTTGGTGTCTAGTACAGTTCATTCCAGCACTGACATGTGGAGCTGTAAATATGGTCAAGGACATTATATGTCCTTTATAGCCCACTGGGTAAATGTGGTGTCAGCCGAGGAACACCAGCAACTTGGCCAGATGATGGCAATGCCACCTCCGCATTGTAATCATGGGATTTCTGCGCCAATGTCCTCCTCTGCCACCTCATTCTCCACCTTGACCTCAGGCTCCACTGTAGGCACAGTTCAGAGTGGTCCTTACGGTATGCAAAGCATGGCATTGTCACTCTGTTCTACACCTGGTCAGCATGGACAAATGAAGTCACAACAGGAAAGAAGTGCTCTGCGTCATCAACCAAGAAATCGAATCCTGGCTGTCTCCTCACCAGGTGGAGATAGTAACCATGGTCGCAATAACAGGAATAACATTCTATGTGCGCTGCATCAGGGAGGGCTGACCCATGCAACCTGCATGGGTCATGTCTTCAATTTGGCTGTCACCAGGTTCCTGAAGTCTACCACCCAACTGCAAGATGTCTTGAAAATGTTAAGGCTGTGCATGCACTTCTGCCATTCTTATCCTGCAAAACACAGCCTCCTTGAGCTGCAAAGGCAGAATGGTGTTCCCCAACATAGTCACATACGCAATGTTTCCACATGTTGGACCAACTATTTGAGCAGATAAAACCTGTGACAAATTTCTTGATGATGCAGACGGACAGGACTACTCCCTGGTGTAACTTTGACATTAGACAGTAGCAACTAATGTTTGACACCTGCCGTTTGCTCTGGCCTTTTGAGGAGGTCACTTTATTTGTCAGTTGCTAGAATTGCAGGATGAATGATGTCATTCCAGTCCTTCATATACTGGAGGGAATACTGAAAAATCTGACTGGTTAGGGGACAGAAGATGTGGCACCTACATCTTATGGCCACCTGAGCCCTGTGGAGGCTGAACTGGCACAGGAGAAGGAGGAGGACATAAATGACCAGGAATTCTATTCACAACTAGGTGTTTTATCTGCCCAAGCGACATGACAGGAGCAAAAGGAGCTAGAGGGCGATGGCGAAGATGAAGCAGATGATCCTGACTGACCGTGGCACCATGCAGTGTAGATGGAGGCAGGGAGTCCCTCTGAATCCCTTGTGCAAATTAAAGAATGCATGCAGAGGTTTGCTTGCATAGTGATAGCTGCATTATCAACATTTGGCAGAGGGATGATTACTGGCTTTCCACAATGTTAGACCATTGCTACCGGTCCAAAATGTTTTTTATTTTTACACCTTCTTAGAGGGATAAAAACGAAACTATTATCAAGACATTCTTTGTCATCGGTTGTTTGCTGCCTACGTGTGCCATCGCCCATCCTCACAAAGGTCTAACTGGGGGGACCCCCTGAGCTCATGTTCCACTGCCATGACTGCTCGAGAAGGGTGGGGAGAAACGAGTAGCACCAGCTCAATCAGCAGAATATTAAGTCTTGAGTCTCTGATGAGCACTTTTCTTTAGCCGCCTACTGAAGAAACCAGCCAGCAGCAGCAGGAAATGGAGCAGAACCAGAACCAGCAGGTGGTGGCATATTTGGACTGCACCCTGTCACCCCAGATCCAAGATCCCCTGGACTAATGGGTGGTAAATCTTGAATTGTGGACGCAACTGGCCGATACCCCAAAGAGAACTCATCTTTCAACATAAAATGTTGATAAAACTGAATCAAGCGTGGATCAACCAATATTTCCAGACACCAGTGCCTGATACAACAGACTAGATCATTCTGGCAGTAATGATTTGAGATGAGCGAATTTCCAAAAAATTGGATTCGGTCGATGCGCTGAATTTTCCGAATAGATTTGATTCGATCCAAATTTATTTGTGCTGAATTGCGCTAAAAACAGCTGTTTCCTGACTTCAGAGAGCCTGTACACCTGTGGTGTAGAATACTGTGCCTTACAGTAACACTCATAGAGAGTCTACTGTGGTAGTGAAACAATACTATGAGTCAGTATGACATGCAGATGACAGGCATCGCTATTAGAATCACTGCACACTTCACTTATTTGGGCAGTTATGGGGGTCAAAACTGACTAAATAACTCAAGTGTGAATTTAGCCTTACAGGTCAATATTAGTGCCAGGTATAAAGAACCGTGCAGAGACAAAAGATCCTACTATAGTGTGAAAGAGCGTCATCAGCTGATTCCACATAGATGTCTACAGAACCTGTTCTATTCAAAGCTTATACAAGTAGAGCCACCCTGACAGAGTGGAGAGGGTTTCAGCAGTAAGTTTGTGTTGATGTCACTGATTAGTTTGCCCTTCCTCAGATCCGTCAGAACAACAACCCCCAAAAAACGGATCCTGTCTGTTTATCATCCGCCTTCACTTGGTCAGCATTTGGTCAGTAATCCATCAGTACTGCAAATGCCCAAAAAAAGGAGTGGATCCAAAACAGAGATGACACGTGAATAGAATATTTGCATGTCTTCTGTGTTTTGTACCCACTCCTGCTTTTGGCTACCAAATCATAAGCCAATTCTGATGCAAAATAGGGGCATTGTCATACAGGCCTTACAGCTGCTACATAGACAGGATCTGTTGTGCGTCTCATTTTTCCTTCCTTCTGACAGATCAGAAGAAGGGTCAAATAAATAATTATGTCAACCAGGCCAAAAAGGCAAAATAATGGCCCAGTCATGGAGGGGGGAGGTGGGAACAGCATGAAAAGTCCACAGAGTGGCCCAATGATATAGTGTTGAGGTGACAGCAGCATGAGGAGACCACAGATTTGTGAGGTGGCAGCAGCATGAGGAGACCACAGAGTGGTGATTTGGCAGCAGCATGAGTAGACCACAGAGTGGTGAGGTAGCAGCAGCCTGAGGAGACCGCAGAGTGGCCCAGTGATATAGTGTTAAGGTGGCAGCAGCATGAGGAGACCACTGAGTGGTGAGGTGGCAGCAGCATGAGGACACCACAGAGTAGCCCAGTGACATAGAGTTGAGGTGGCAGAAGCATAAGGAGACCACAGAGTGGCCCAGTGACATAGTGGTGAGGTGGCAGCAGCATGAGGAGACCACAGAGTCATGAGTTGGCAGCAGCATGATAAGACCACAGAGTGTCCTAGTGAGTGGGGAGGTGGGGGAAAATACCAGTACCAGCTGAAGATGGTGGGTGGCAGAAAGAGCACCTGGCAGCAGGTGTGGCATCAGTCGGGTGGCAGCATCAGAATGGGCGCTGAAGCAGGTAGCCAGAAGAAACAGGTCTCTTTTGTCAAAGTGTACAGTAGTTGTGGCACCATGGATGATCTAGTCTGATGCATCAGGCACTGGTGTTTGAAAATCCTGGTTGATCCACTCCTGATTCATCTTTACAAAGGTCAGTTTCTCCACATTTTAGGTGGACAGGCGAGTTCTCCTTGGGGTAAATTTAGCCCTCGCTGCTCTGATGCAACACTGCTGGCCGGGCAGGAAAGCTTGTCCAGAGCAAATTCGGGCAGTTGCTGCCACAAATAGAGTTTGGATGCCCAGTAGTCCAGGGGATCTTTGATGTAGGGTGGCAGGGTGCCCTCCAAGTATGCCACAACCTGCTGGTTCAGGTTCTGCTCTATGTCTAGCTGCTGCTGGTGAGTAGTTTCTTCAGTAGGCGGGTGAATAAAACTGCTCATCAGTGACTCTAGACCTAAGTTGCTGCTAATGGAGCTGGTACTGCTCCTGCCCCCCCAAACTCCCACCAGCAGCCATGGCAGTGGGACATGAGCTCAGAGGGCCCCCCTGGTCAGACTTGCGTGAGGATGTGCAATAGCGCACATAGCAGCGGCTAAGTGACTACATAGGATGTCTCGATAGTAGTTCAGTTTGTCCTCCCTCTCAGCGGGTGTAAAAAAGGCCCCAATTTTGGACCATTAGCAAAGATCTAATATGGTGGAAACCCAGTAGTCATCCGTCTGCCAAATGGTGACAATTCGTCTGTCACTATGCAAGCAACTGAGCATGCATCGGGCAATTTGCACAAGTGACATTTGCGCACGTTCAGCTTCTGCGCCGTTGGATGAGTGTACGCATACTGTTGTCTCTTGGCAATGGCTTCGGTGATTGATTGCTGACGGAATGACTAATGAGTAGAAAGAGGAGGAGGAGCTAAAGCACCAGGACCAGCAGATGATGGGAAGGACAGACAGCTCCATTCAGCTGAGATGGGGGAGCCCTGACTGCATGAAATTGGGTTCATGCCACTGGGTGATGCAGTGGTAGCTGCGGCAGGCTGGACAACCATATCGGAGCCACGGTTCTCCCAGGCTTCTTGATGGTGACGCTGCATGTGTTGATGCAGGGCGGTGGTGCCAACATTGCAACCCTGGCTACGCTTCACCTTCTGCCCACAAATTCGGCAAAAATAGCCATGTTCACCTCCTCCGATGGCCTAACAAATAATTGCCACACCGCCGAGTAAGGCACTTTCCCCCCAACACTCAGCGCTGACTGCCTGCTACAGCTGCCTCTGTGAATCCCTGCACTGCTACTTTCTGGGCCAGTAGGCTACTGTGAAGCACGTTTGGCTCCTGACCTCCCACTGCTGCCACACTGCTGACTCAGAGCCACACTACCAACCAGCTGGCTCAGCTGCTGCCTCACCGCAAGCTGCCATCCTGTTCTCCTGATGATGATGATGATGATGAATAAGTCCTTAATTCACCCGGCTCCCAAGTGCGATCGGTTACATCATCATCATACGATACAGTCTGCACGTTAGTGATGTCCCCCTCAACAGTCTCAAGGCCAAGAGCCTGACGGCTTGCAGCATCTACTCTCACTCGACTCTCATCACTACTTGCCTGCCTACCGGAGGAAGCAGCGGATGTCTCCTCTAGATCTTGGCTGGGCAGCAGCTGCTGACTGTCCTCTAGTATCTTGTCCTCGCTGAAAAGCGCAGCCGAGCATACGGCATATAATACTTCTTTCGCTGAGGAAACTTAAAATGACAGAGGAAGGTTGATGACAGGTGGGGGCAGAGGGCCTGCTCCCCGGCCATGCCAACTAAGAGTTATGTCAGTTATGTCACTGACCCTTTTACTGGCGGTGTCTGATGTCACTTGCGACGAAGTTGAAGATCGAGTCAACCATTCACGCTGGGTTGCTGGTCAAAACTGACTGAGAGATGACACCGGGAGCTCAGGCCTCTTGCTGCGACTCCTGCTGCCACCCCCCTTCTTCTGCTGCCTGCAACAGAAACATTTTGCCCACTGTCCGCTCCCTTTGAAGGGCCTGTCACTTGTCTGTCTGACATACTGTATAACAAAAGAATTAAATGGGTTCTGCAGTTTGTTTAAACTGATGATCTATCCTCTAGATAGATCACCAGCATCTGATCGGAGGGGGTCCGACACCCAGGACCCCCGCCGATCAGCTGTTTGAGAAGGCATCGGCTCCAGGAGCTCCGTGGCCTTCTCACTGTTTTCCGCAGGCCCAGTGACGTCACGACTAGTATCAACTGGCCTGGGCGCAGCTAAGCTCCATTCAAGTGAATCCAGAGGATAGATCATCAGTTTAAACAAACTGCAGAACCCCTTTAAATTAAAATACACCAAGTAAATGGCTGTAGTACAATGTAACTTCACCGCTGAACGGCAATTAATACGTATTCTTTTTCCTATTGCTAGACCCCAAAAAATCTATATTCACCACAGAACGGCTAATGGGAAGTACGTATATTTCCTTTTAATAGTACAATATAACTTCACAGCTGAACGGCAATTATGACATATATTTTTTCCTATTAATACACCCCCAAAAAATTTAAAAAAATCTAAAATCAACGCAGAACAGCTAATAGGACATACATATCTTTTCTGTTAACCCCTTTCCACAAAATCATGTACGTGGCGGAATGTGGTGCATTACCGCATTACCATGTGTATATACGTGATGGGATCAGGCGGGTGCAGGAGCTGTACCTGCCCGATCCGCAGCATTGGCCCAGCTGTTACTGATAGCCAGGTCCCTGCTGCATCCGTCGGAATCTCTGTATGCGGTGATGCCGGCAGATTAACCCATTCACATGTCGCAGTAAACGCTGACTGCGGCACGTGCAGGGTTTACAGCTGATTCCATCGGCCCCCGGCGATGCCAGCTACAGAGGCCCAGGAGATCCAGCTGGCAGGCTGGGTCTCCTAGGCAACTGTCAGCGTCTTACTGTGTAAGTTCAATTCAGTACAACACATAATGTATTGTACTGAATTGAAACAGGGATCAAACCCTATAAAAACGTAAAGTTTTTATGTATTTTTTTTATAATAAGTTTCAAGTAAAAAAAAAAAAACTTCCCTTTTCTTAAAATAAAGTAAAATATAGTATTAATACAACTACAAACTTTATTATAATTCATTTAAAACACTACATGGAAAAACCAGAACACTATTAGGTGATTAAAACTATCAGGAGACAGTTATGGGCTTATATCTTATCACAGTGTATAGTAAATGGTCACTTCCAGTTTCTCAGCACTATGTATTAAGAGCTTTGTTCCCCAAAGCTTTTCTCGATAAATGCTCTGCCTATCGCTAGCAGTATATCATTGATTGGTAACAAAGTGCTTTGTACTGGAGATCAGCTGAGAGATGTGGCGCTACTCCTCATGTGGGTTGAATATTAATGCCACAGCTCTCTGTATGTTTTGTTAAATGGTGTGATCACTAGTGGTGAATTAATGGGTTCCCACTGTTCACTTATATATTGAAAATTGCCGCAATCAATGTCTTTTTCATGGGATTACACGGATCAAGTATAGTGGACTCATTAAACCCTATGTGTCAGGCATCCATCATTCACTCACACCATCTCCATACAAAAGTTTATGGGAGCTAATCTCCCGCTGAGCACACACAGTTGCTGAGTAACTGATCAGGGTTCTATCCATACAATAGTATTCAATGTATAGCCCTGTTTGATCTCCTGCGTAAAAAACGCAAACTGACACTACCCTGCCCGACATGTTTCGCCGCAATGCGGCTTTATCAGGGGAGTTGGGGTAATAGCATGGGTGCGCAGTGAATTGCCTTGCTATATAATCTAACTCTCCCCTCCCAGCCCGTCATATCCACCAGTGGATTTCCTCTCCTGTGGATTGACAGCTGGCTAGCTCTAACAGGATGGGTTACGTCACTGGGGTATCACTTACCTTCCACCTGTGCTACGATCTGCATTAGAACCACGCCCCCAAAAAGAGGTTGCGTCATAATTCATGTCAGTGAGTAACCCTTTCCTTTCTGTTAGTTGTTAAACAGAGATTGTAAACCAATGCAGAAGATTTGCAATAAGTTATATTATATTATAAACAAAGGGGACAAAGGGGACTAATTGCATATAGAAATGGCAGGCTAAAGAAACTAATAGGTGGATAAATTCTCAAAATGATATGATTAAATATTGAGTTGCTTGAAATAGGCAATAAATGACAGATAATGGATCTGGACTACTGTAATGTTCCCTAATATCCTAAATAAAGGCTGTATAAGAAAAGCCCTGATTGAGACCTCTCGGACTTAAGTATTGTAGTCTAAAGATCCATCTTGCTTCCTCCTGTAACAGTTTCAGGTCAAGATTTCCACTTCTCGGTCCTAATTATGGTTGAGCGAACCCAAACTGTAAAGTTCGGGTTCGTACCGAACTTTAGGATTTTTGGACCCCGGACCCGAACCCGAACATTTCAGTAAAAGTTCGGATTCGGGTTCGGTGTTTGGCGCTTTCTTGGCGCTTTTTGAAAGGCTGCACAGCAGCCAATCAACAAGCGTCATACTGCTTGCCCCAAGAGGCCATCACAGCCATGCCATTAGTAGTAATTGGCAAGAGCAGCATGTGACCCAGGCTCTATATAAGCTTGAGTCACGTAGCGCTGGACGTGCTGTTACAAGTGTAGGGAGAGGATGATGCTGGACTTGTGATTTCAGGGAGAGAATAGGAGAGAATATAATTCAGCGATCTACCTAGAAATAGTTGTGTGGGTGCAGGACACAATCGTTTTACCCTGCCCTGAGGCCATTGACCAAAAAAAAAAAATTTTTTTTATAATTCTGTTAGTTAGGTGGGTGGCGGCGGCGGCGGCCATTTTATGCATGCTCAGTGCACCAGCACTGCATCTGAGATTTTGGGACATTGAAAATCACAATTTCTTGGGGGCAAACTACTACATCTGTATTAGTCAGTGTGCAATTTAAGCTAGAAATACACCCATCATTTTCTGGGGTTTGAAAAACACACTTTTTTTTCCCAAAAAACTATATTTTCCAGATCTGCAAGTGTTAAATTCAAGTTTAATATATACAGTATTCATATTCTGTTAGCAAAAAAAAGACTTTTTGGGCAATCTACAACATCTGTATTAGTCAGTGTTCAATTTAAGCTAGAATTAACTTATCATTTTCTGGGGTTTGAAAAACACACTTTTAAAAAACAACAACACTATTTTCAGGCCTTGCAGCATCAGCACGTGTGAAATTATAGGCTTATATACTGCTGTCAAATTCAGTTGTTAAACAAACAGTCGTTTGGGCACAAAAAATTTAGTTGACACCCTTAATACATTTGGGTTACATTCAGAGATTATAAGTACATTTGGTGCACCAATATTGAATTCAGGCCTACAGAGGTTCAGGGCGTGTGTGATCCCCCCTATACATACAGGGGTTTGAATTAGGCATTTGAAATACAGCCATTTGAAATAAAGCTTTTTTGTGCAAAGATATATTTACTTCAGGCCTACACTGATTCAGGGCGTGTGAGATCCCCCCTACATACAGGGGTTTGATTCAAACATTTAAAATACAGACATTTGAAATACAGCGATTTTGTGCAAAGAAATCTTTACTTCAGGCCTACACTGATTCAGGGCGTGTGAGATCCCCCCTATACATACAGGGGTTTGAATTAGTCATTTGAAATACAGCCATTTGAAATACAGCCTTTTTGTGCAAAGATATATTTACTTCAGGCCTACACTGGTTCCTAAATTTAAAAAATATGAGGAGAGTGTCAAATAAGGGACATGGCCCAGGTCATGGTGGTACTAGTGGAGCTCCTGTTGCAGGGAGAGCACGTGGTCGATCTGTGCCAGCTACACGCACAAGTGAAACCCCTTCCTCAGGTGCGAGTAGGCGACAAAACCTGCAGCGGTATTTGGTCGGGACTAATGCTGCTCTACGAATGGTGAGGCCTGAACAAGTACAGGCGATAGTAGATTGGGTTGCTGACAGTGGCGCCAGTTCCTTCACATTGTCTCCTACCCAGTCTCCTGCGGAAAGACCACAGTTGGCACCTGCAGCCAATGTCCATCAGTCTTTCACCTCACCCCCTTGAAAATCAGCCAAGCAGTCTGAGCCCCAAGTCATGCAGCAGTTTCTAATTGGGCTCACCGATGCCCAACCACTTATTTTTCAAGATGAGTACATGGGAGGACCATCGCAGCACGTGGAGTAGACACCTCAAAAACCAAGAAAGCTCTCTGGTTTTCCTGCTTCCTCTTCTGCTGCAGTCGCGGCCTCTTCATCCACCTCTGGAGTGACAGTGCCACCTGGCACCCCACAAACAGAGGATCTGCCAGCAAAACCAACACCTGGGTCACCAAACATCTCCACAATGTCACACGGAAGCGTTCAGCTCTCCATATCACAAATGCTTGAGAGGAAGAGGAAGTACCCCCCTACCCACCCGTGATCCCTAGCCCTGAATGCCAGCATTTCTAAATTAATTGCCTTTGAAATGCTGTCATTCCGTCTGGTGGAGACGGATAGTTTGAAAGGCCTTATGGTGGTGGCTGTCCCACAGTACGTCGTACCCAGCCGCCCCTACTTTTCAAAGCGAGCCATCCCTTCCCTTCACAACCAAGTAGGGGACAAAATCAGGTGTGCACTGCGCAACGCCATCTGTGGCAAGGTGTACTTGACTACGGATATGTGGACCAGTAAGCACGGTCAGGGTCATTATATCTCCATAACAGCACACTAGGGAAATGCAGTGGCGGCTGGGCCTGAAGCGGATAGCAGTTTGGCGCATGTCCTTCCACCACCGAGGATTGCAGGACGCTTCAGTTTGCCTCCTGTTGCTTCCTCCTCCTACTCTGCTTCCTCATCCTCTACCAGCTCCTCATCCGGTCAGCGTAACACCTTCACCACCAACTTCAGCACAGCCAGGGGTAAACGACAGCAGGCAGTTTTAAAACTTATCTGTTTGGGGGACAAACCCAAGACCACGCAGGAGCTGTGGATAGGCCTTGAACAGCAGACCGATGAGTGGTTTGTGCCAGTGAGCCTCTAGCCCGGCCTGGTGGTGTGCAATAATGGGCGAAATCTCGTAGCAGCTCTGAGACTAGCAAGTTTGACGCACATCCCTTGCCTGGCGCATGTGCTGAATTTGGTGGTGCAGAGATTCCTTAAAAATTACCCCGACATGTCAGAGCTGCTGCATAAAGTGCAGGCCGTCTGTGCGCGCTTTTGGCGTTCTCACCCTGCTGCTGCTCGCCTGTCAGCGCTGCAGCGTAACTTCGGCCTTCCTGCTCTCCACCTCATATGCGACGTGCCCACAAGGTGGAACTCCACCTTGCACATGCTGGCCAGACTGTGCGAGCAGCAGCAGGCGATAGTGGAGTTTCAGCTGCAGCACGCACGGGTGCGTCGCTCGGCGGAACAGCACCACTTCACCACCAATGCATGGGCCTCCATGCGAGATCTGTGTTCCTTGTTGCGCTATTTCGAGTACTCCACCAACATGGCCAGTGTCGATAACGCCGTTCTCAGCATTACTATCCCACTTCTATGCCTCCTTGAAAAAACGCTCCTGGCGATGATGGAAGAGGATGTGGCACAGGAGGAGGAGGAAGAGGGATCATTTCGTATGGTTTCCGGCCAGTCATTCCCAAGTGGCTCCGAGGGTGGGTTTCTGCACCCACAAACCCAAGGTACACAATTGTCCAGCCAGGGCACAGTTCTGGAGGATGAGGAGTTGGAGGATGAGGAGGAGGAGATGCAGGAGGAGGAACCATGTTTACAGCAGGGTGGCACCCAGACCAGCTCATGGCCATCACTGGTGCGTGGATGGGGGGATACAGAGGACACAGACTATACACCTCACACAGAGGACAGCTTTTCGTTGCCTCTGGGCAGCCTGGCACACATGAGCGATTACATGCTGCAGTGTCTCCGCAACGACCGCTGAGTTGCCCACATTCTAACTTGTGCTGATTACTGGGTGGCCACGCTGCTGGATCCCCGTTACAAGGACAACGTACCGTCCTTAATTCTGTCACTGGAGCGTGATCGTAAGATGCGCGAGTACAAGCGCACGCTGGTAGACGCGCTGCGGGTGGCATTCCCACCTGACAGCGGCGGCACAGTGGAAGCACAAGGCGAAGGCAAAGGACGAGGAAGAGGTCGCCAATGCAGCTGGGGCACCGCCAGCACCTCAGAAGGCAGGGTTAGCATGGCCGAAATGTGGAAAAGCTTTGTCAGCACGCCACAACAACCAGCAACACCAGCTGATATGGAACGTCTTAGCAGGAGGCAGCATTTCACCAACATGGTGGAGCAGTATGTGTGCACACGCCTACACGTACTGAATGATGGGTCTGCCCCCTTCAACTTCTGGGTCTCCAAATTGGGCACATGGCCTGAGCTTGCCCTTTATACCTTGGAGGTGCTGGCCTGCCCTGCAGCCAGTGTATTATCTGAAAGTGTGTTTAGCACGGCAGGGGGCATCATCACAGACCAGCGCAGCCGCCTGTCCACAGCCAACGTGGACAATCTAACGTTCATTAAAATGAACCAGGCTTGGATCCCACAAGACTTGTCTGTACCTTGTGCAGAATAGACATTTATGCCACCATCAAACATACATTCTTGTACTCAAGACAAGTGCAACGATTCTTTGTTTTATTTTTTTTTATTTGTCCCAATATTTTGGGGGCTACCTACCCCAATAAAAAATAAAAAAACATTGTTGGCTACCTCCTCTTCCTCTATTGCTGCTTCCACCTACAAGACCACATTCACCGCCTCTTCAACCTCCGACTCCATATCCACCTCCTTCTCTGAGTTGCAGGATCATAATTTGTAATTTTTAGTTATTTGATTTTATTTTAAGTTATTTCCCTATCCACATTTGTTTGCAGAGCAGTTGCCATGCTCTTAAGCACATTTTACTGCCTTTTACATCCCTCTAGCCTTTTCAATAACTATTTTAGAGGCATTTTAATGCAAAAAAGTGCCAATTTTAGTGCCCTAAATTGAAACAATTCTTATTTTTAATTCTCGGGTGACATTTTACCATTTTTGGCGTATGCAAACCCCTGCTGTGCCTGGGTGACAGGGGCCTAAATCTCTCAAAATCGTCTGTTCTATTGCTGGGTGACAAGAACCCACTTTTGACGTGAATTAACCCCTGCTGTGGCTGGGTGACAGGGGCCTAAATCTCTCAAAATCGTCTGTTCTATTGCAGGGTGACAAGAACCCCCTTTTGCCGTGAATGAACCCCTGCTGTGCCTGGGTGACAGCCGGCCTAAATCTCTCAAAATTGTCTGTTCTATTGCTGGGTAACATGAACCCCCTTTTGCTGTGAATGAACCCCTGCTGTGCCTGGGTGACAGGGGCCTAAATCTCTCAAAATCCTCTGTTCTATTTCTGGGTGACAAGAACGCCCTTTTGCCGTTAATGAACCCCTGCTGTGCCTGGGTGACATGTGCCTAAATCTCTCAAAATCGTCTGTTCTATTGCTGGGTGACATGAACCCCCTTTTGCCGTGAATGAACCCCTGCTAAGCCTGGGTGACATGGGCCTAAATCTCTCAAAATCCTCTGTTCTATTACTGGGTTACATGAACCCCCTTTTGCCGTGTATGAACCCCTGCTGTGCCTGGGTGACAGGGGCCTAAATCTCTCAAAATACTCTGTTCTATTGCTGGGTGACAAGAACCCACTTTTGCCGTGAATGAACCCCTGCAGTGCCTGGATGACATGGGCCTCGTTCTCTCAAAATCCTCTGTTCTATGGCTGGGTGACATGAACCCCCTTTTGCCGTGAATGAACTCCTGCTCTGCATTGCTGACAGGGTACTAAATTTTGTGAAAACATCTGTTACTGATCGGAAGATGTGCGGCTACAAGCGCACGCTGACAGCGGAGGCACAGTGGAAGCACAAGGTGAAGGCAGAGTAGGAGGAAGAGGTCACCAACGCAGCTGGGGCACCGCCAGCACCTGAGAAGGCAGGGTTAGCATGGCAAAAATGTGGAAAAGCTTTGTCAGTCTTGGAGGTGCTGACCTGCCCTGCAGCCAGTGTATAGTGTGACCGTGTGTTTAGCACGGCAGAGAGCATTATCACAGGCCGCAGCCAATGTGGACAAGCTTACGTTTATTAAAATGAACCAGGCATGGATCCCACAGGACTTGTCTGTACCTTGTGCAGAATAGACATTTATACCAGCCTCAACCATCCATTCTTGTACTCAAGTGCACTTATTCTTTGTTTTATTTTGTTATATGTCCCAATATTTTGGGGGATACCCCAATTTAAAAATAAAAAATTACACAAATCAGTGTTGGCTACCTATTCCTCCTTCACCGCCGCTTCTACCTACACCGCCACATCAACCTACACCGCCACATCCACCACCTCCTCAACCTCCTACTCCTAGATCCAGATTGTTATTTTACATTTTTCTGTATTTTATGTTATTTTAAGTAATTTCCCTATCCACATTTGTTTGCAGAAAAGTTGTCATGTTCTTAAGCACATTTTGATGCCTTTTGCAGCCCTCTAGCCCTTTCCTGGACTATTTTAGAGCCATTTTAGTTCCCAAAAGTTCGGGTCCCCATAGACTTCAATGGAGTTCGGGTTTGGGGTCCCGAACCCGAACTTTTTTTTTAAGTTCGGCCGAACTCGTCGAACCCGAACATCCAGGTGTCCGCTCAACTCTAGTCCTAATTTTATTTTTGCGAGACGCCAAAATTTTAACACTTCATTGTGTACATAAGCAATATGCCTGTACAGGGGAGTGTCCTTTTTTTGTATTTATGGCACTCACATGTCCTGAAATTCTTCTTCCTAATTCCTGTACTGTTTTTCCCACATATAACTTTGGACAGGAGTTGGTTGCCACATACACAATGCCGCTGCTGCGACAATTGAAGAAGTCTCTAATTGTATATTCACGTCCGTTCCCACAAGGTAATGAGCCCTGTACTTTTGACCTAGAGCCATAGTACATTATCCGTCTGTATTTTAGGGAGAAAACTATGGACCAATTGGTCCATCACGTTTTGGCCCCTTCGATATATGACGCTCGGATAAGCTGGCAAGACCTTGTTAAGATCCGCATCACCGGTGAGTATTTTCCATAGTTTTTTGAGGATCCTCATTATTTGTTAATGATGACTCTCAAAAGTACCAATACATATGATTATTTGAATTTTTTGTAAGGGATCATCTTTTTTTTTTGGTAATAGCAAGTCCTCTTTTTTTTGGTTCTTCGCTCTATTATTTGCCCTCTTCAGGGATTTCTGTGTGTATCCCGTCTATAAAGCTCGTCCGCTTCTTTTTCAAAAGCCTCCTCCGTAGTACAGTTTCTTTTAGCTCTTAAATACTGCCCAACAGGTATACCATTTTTTTATGCTGTTGGATGCCAGATGGACCAGTGAAGAAAGCTATTAGCGGAGGGCGGCATCCGAAAAATTTCCGTCAGAATGCATCCGTTTGCATATTTACTGATTTTTAAATCCAGGAAACAAATTTACTTAGGGTGTATTTCAAAAGTAAAGTGCATCCCTATAGTGTTATTAAGTTTTTCCACAAATTCTTGGAACAATTGTGGTTCCCCCTCCCAAAACAGAAGGACATCGTCAATAAATCTGCCCCAGAATAAAATCTGACTTGTGAAATATGAAAATAACTATTTTGTCTTCCCACCACCTTAAAAACAAATTAGCGAACGTCGGTGCACATGGCGTACACATAGCGGAACCTTTCGTCTCATGACGACACACAGTGATACTCTTGTGAAAATCAATGACATTACGCTACCAGCCTCAGCGTTCTTAGCAAGTATTGACGTTGAGGCGTTATATAGCAATATAGAACTAGAGATGGCCCGAACTATCCGACGGCGAACAGTTCCCGGCGAACATAGCTTGTTCGCGTTCGCCTCTGCCGGGCGAACACATGCGATGTTCGGTCCGCCCCCTATACATCATCATTGAGCAAACTTTGACCCTGTACCTCACAGTCAGCAGACACATTCCAGCCAATCAGCAGCATACCCTCCCTCCCAGACCCTCCCACCTCCTGCACAGCATCCATTTTAGATTCATTCTGAAGCTGCAGTCTTAGTGAGAGGAGGGAGACTGTAACTGCTGCTGATTTAATTGGGAAATCGATAGCTAGGCTAGTGAATTCAGTGTCCACTCCAGTCCTGAAAGACTCATCTGATCTCTGCTGTAAGGACAGCGTCCTGACAGCACCCCAAAAAGCCCTTTTTAGGGCTGCAACATTAGTCTGCTTTTTTTTTTTCCTTTATATACATATTGCAGTTGCCTGGCCTGCCTGTGTGTGAGGAGCTGCAGGCCCACAGACTGTAGTGTGCCCACTGCCAGTGCTCACCCCTGTCATTCCGTGTGGCACAGGACTTTGCTTAAAAAAAGGCACTTAATTTTTACACTTTAATCTAAGGTTAGTTGCCTGCCAGTGTGTGTCAGGCTGACTTCCACTGACTGTAGTGTGCCCACTGCCAGTGCCCACCACTCATACCGGCTGGCACAGGACTTTGCATAAAAAAGGCATTTAATTTTTACACTTTAGTGTAATTTCAGCTGCTTGCCTGCTGCTAGTGTGTGTCAGGCCGACTTCAACTGACTGTAGTGTGCCCACTGCCAGTGCCCACCCCTGTCATCCCGTGTGGCACAGGACTTTGCTTAAAAAAAAGGCACTTCATTTTTACACTTTAATCTAAGGTTAGTTGCCTGCCAGTGTGTGTCAGGCCGACTTCAACTGACTGTAGTGTGCCCACTGCCAGTGCCCACCCCTGTCATCCCGAGTGGCACAGGACTTTGCTTAAAAAATAGGCACTTAATTTTTACACTTTAATCTAAGGTTAGTTGCCTGCCAGTGTGTGTCAGGCTGACTTCCACTGACTGTAGTGTGCCCACTGCCAGTGCCCACCACTCATACCGGCTGGCACAGGACTTTGCTTAAAAAAAAGGCACTTCATTTTTACACTTTAATCTAAGGTTAGTTGCCTGCCAGTGTGTGTCAGGCCGACTTCAACTGACTGTAGTGTGCCCACTGCCAGTGCCCACCCCTGTCATCCCGAGTGGCACAGGACTTTGCTTAAAAAATAGGCACTTAATTTTTACACTTTAATCTAAGGTTAGTTGCCTGCCAGTGTGTGTCAGGCTGACTTCCACTGACTGTAGTGTGCCCACTGCCAGTGCCCACCACTCATACCGGCTGGCACAGGACTTTGCTTAAAAAAGGCATTTAATTTTTACACTTTAATGTAATTTCAGCTGCTTGCCTGCTGCTAGTGTGTGTCAGGCCGACTTCAACTGACTGTAGTGTGCCCACTGCCAGTGCCCACCCCTGTCATACCGAGTGGCACAGGACTTTGCTTAAAAAATAGGCACTTAATTTTTACACTTTAATCTAAGGTTAGTTGCCTGCCAGTGTGTGTCAGGCTGACTTCCACTGACTGTAGTGTGCCCACTGCCAGTGCCCACCACTCATACCGGCTGGCACAGGACTTTGCATAAAAAAGGCATTTAATTTTTACACTTTAGTGTAATTTCAGCTGCTTGCCTGCTGCTAGTGTGTGTCAGGCCGACTTCAACTGACTGTAGTGTGCCCACTGCCAGTGCCAACCACTGATACCGGGTGGCACAGTAGCTTGCCGATAAATAAGGCATTTAATTTTTAGACAGTAGTCTAAATTCAGTTGCTTGCCTGCTGCCAGTGTGTGTCAGGCCCGCTTCCACTGACTGTAGTGTGCCCACTGCCAGTGCCAACCACTGATACCGGGTGGCACAGTAGCTTGCCGATAAATAAGGCATTTAATTTTTAGACAGTAGTCTAAATTCAGTTGCTTGCCTGCTGCCAGTGTGTGTCAGGCCCTCTTCCACTGACTGTAGTGTGCCCACTGCCAGTGCCAACCACTGATACCGGGTGGCACAGTAGCTTGCCGATAAATAAGGCATTTAATTTTTAGACAGTAGTCTAAATTCAGTTGCTTGCCTGCTGCCAGTGTGTGTCAGGCCCTCTTCCACTGACTGTAGTGTGCCCACTGCCAGTGCCAACCACTCATACCGGGTGGCACAGTAGCCTGCCGATAAATAAGGCATTTAATTTTTACACTTTAGTGTAATTTCAGTTGCTTGCCTGCTGCCAGTGTGTGTCAGGCCCGCTTCTACTGACTGTAGTGTGCCCACTGCCAGTGCCAACCACTGATACCATCTCCCCGTTCGAAAAATCTATTCAATAAATGGCACCCAGATTGGGGACGTTAGAGGGATTAAACTGATGAGAATAGTACTACAGAAAATACCACTCATATCGGGTGTGACAGTAAATTGCACGGCGCAGACGCAGTCACCGTGGATAAAAACAAAGGGGAGGGAGCCAGCGTTTTTTTAACCATCTCCCCGTTCGAAAAATCAATTCAATTGACCTTTCGGGGACCCTTGGTGTTGTACGTGGCTGGGTGGAGGAAGAAACCTTCAATGACATCACCGGGACGTGGCTAGCTTGGTATCCAACCTTGTGCAAATGGGGAGTTTGCGGTTGTGCAAATGAACTGTTTGCGGTGCATTAAAAGGGGAGTTTGGTCTGTCAATGTCTGTGATGCGGGCGTAACCCTTACACTACCTGATCGATACAACATCATACCTGATCGTATACACACACTGGATGTTTTAAAGCACGTTATTCCAAACAATTTAGGAATGTTAGTTGATTTATGCCCTTTATGGATTAAAACCCGACTCTGCGTCCACTACGTAATTTTCCATGGGAGTTTTGCCATAGATCCCCCTCCGGCATGCCACAGTCCAGGTGTTAGACCCCTTGAAACAACTTTCTCATCACTATTGTGGCCAGAAAGAGTCCCTGTGGGTTTTAAAATTCGCCTGTCTATTGAAGTCTATGGCGGTTCGCCCGGTTCGCCAGTTCGCGAACATTTGCGGAAGTTCTCGTTCGCTGTTCGCGAACTGAAAATTTTATGTTCGCGACATCACTATATAGAACATGAACTAGGTATCAGGTCGGTTAAGTCCTTCTTGGACACTAAAAGCACGTCTTTCCACGAACACAATTCCTTTGTTTTGAAATTATTGAGATTTGTACTCACGCACAATTATTTCATCTGTGGCGGTACCTTTTATCATCAGACGAAAGGTACAGTCCAGCATACAGAATTTCTTTTCCATCTGAATAAAACTGATTTAAGAGGCAAATGGCCAAAACGTAGGCAAATTGAGCATTAAGCCTCTATCACACGCTCAGGATTTAATCATGATTTGAAGCCAAAAATAGGAGTGGGTCCAAAATACAGACCAGATGCAAATATTTCCATCACATTTAACCTCTGTTTTGGACCCACTACTGTTTTTTTTTGAAGGTGGATGCTCAAAATATAGGATCCACATTTTTGGGCTGTTCTCTGGCTTTTTACTTTCACTTTTCAATTCGTATAGCTGCCATTTTAGAAAAAAAATGATTTGATACCACGAAGCGCGAGGACATTCAACATTGGGGCAAATTGAATATATACCTGAAATTTGGATAAAAGTCAATTCATTTCACTTTTATTCGTTCAACACTAAATCACATCAATGGACCTATTCTAAGAGAGTACCAAACAAGTAGTTTTGTAGACCGGATTAGAAAGTCTAGTAAAAAATATTAGAAATATAATAAACTTGTTTTTAAAATTTGACAAAGTATACCGGACCCGTAATGTACAGTCAGCACCTAACAAATCTCAGCACATACAAATTCAATGGCAATGGATGTTGCTTGTTGTAAAATGCTAACACTTGACACATCAGCATTTCTAACAGTAAACTAAACACCATTTATCTGCATTAAAAGCAAAACATTTATTTTAGTGTCGAAAATAAAAAATTTCTAGAAAAATTGACCAGAACAAAAAACAATATTAGAACGATAAATAAGGAACATGCCAATGCATTTTTAAGTTTTATATAAACTCCATCTCTCTCCATTTAATTAGAATACTAAATTCCAGAGTGATATCAAGTCATTTTTTGTTTGGTAAGTGGATCAGAGCGCTTTTGAACTATAACAAAAAAATAAATAAAAAAAAAGGATGTCAGCTAATTTTTACAATCGAACATTTTTTTCTGTAAAACAACACAAGGGGACAGTTGAAAATTACCTGTCTCTATCCTTCAGGCAATAAACCAATGTAGAAGAAAACTTTTGTGATGAATTAGCAAAAACATATTTTTAGAATCTTCTTTTTAAAAAAAATAACTTCAAAGGAATTCAGAGGTGTTTTCAGAAACTACCTTGCAAACCAAAGCTTCAGAAATGTTATACTCTGCATTTTAATAAAATGAATAATAAACCTAAAATGTATCTTCTCTACAGTTGAATGCAATCTGGTGTTTTTAATACAGAGTGATCAATCTTAGATTAATAGTCAAAAATTTGGAGAGGACCGCAAGACAGTTACAGCATCATACCAAAAGAAATGCAATAAAAGGTCCAATTCACTGCCACATAAAAAGGTTTTTGCTCGGTGCAATGGTTGCCTGGAGAACCTTGCCAAAATGAAGAACAAAGGGGGAGATTTATGAAACTGATGTAAAGTAGAACTGGCTTGGTTTCCCATAGCAACCAGATTCCACCCTTCATTTTCCAAAGGAGCTGTGAAAATAAAACTTGTAATCTGGTTGCTATGGGCAACTAAGCCAGTTCTATTTTACACCACGATGATGAGATCCAATAAAATCTCCACTTTATTGTCCAAGATTTAAATTATTCAGAATGAAGCCTGGCATGACCACTTTTGCATTTTGGATTATTCAATCCTTCATCAAGGCTTACCACTTAAAACTAAGAACATTTAAAACACAGTCATACCACTCGACTGGTTGGGAGTTCCTTTTTTGCAGTAACTATTTCACTCCCAGGTGGATGGCATATATAATAAATCCCAAATGTAGTAAAATTTGATCACAATATGCATCAAAGACCAAAAAATGAACTGAGCCAATAATAATAATAATAATAATAATAATAATAATACCGAACCGAACTTTAGGATTTTTGGACCCCGGACCCGAACCCGAACTTTTCAGTATTTTTTATAATACAAAAATTTGCGGCCTTGGCTGCATCTGTCAGTGTCAGATACTAGCTTGAAATACTTCAATAATTTTCTGGGTTTAAAATAAAACACCCATTTTTTGCAATATCCTACATCTGGGGCCTATGCTGCATTTGTTAGTTTGACATACAAGCTAGAAATACTGCAATAATATTCTGGGTTTAAAAAAACACCCATTTTGGACAAAATACTAAATTTACAGCCTTTGCTGCATCTGTCCTTGTGAAATACACATGTTAGATATTGCTGTTATCTTCTGTTATTAAAAAACACCCATTTTGGCAAGATCCAAAATTTGCGGAGAATTAGGAGAGCGTCGAATAAGGGACGTGGCCCCGGTCTTGGTGCTGCTGGTGGAGCTCCTGTTGCAGGGAGAGGACGTGGTCGATCTGTGCCAGCTACACGCACAAGTGAAACACCTTCCTCAGGTGCGAGTAGGCGACAGACAATCTATGAGGGGATAGGGGTGACACAAAAGGTAGAAGTGCTTGTTATGTACGATAGTCCAGCCATCTTGGGAAAATAGGGGAGCAGATATAATGCTACATGAGCCGATCAGCAGCCAATGTATGAAGTGCTTCTGGGTGCAGTGGAGGCTCAGATTCAGGGAATAATAAATGGGCTATGGGGAGGTTAGATCAAGGGAGGTGATAGGCCACCCTGAAAAGATGTGTTTTTAGCAAACGCTTGAAACTGTGCATGTTGTGATTAAGCCTGATTTCTTGGGGTAGGGCACTCCAGAGAACCGGTGCAGCTCGGGAGAAATCTTGGAGCCGGAAGAGAGAGGTTCGGATTTTTGTGGAAGTCAGTCATAAGTCATTGGCTGAACGGAGAGCACGGGTAGGGTGGTAGACAGAGATGAGGGAATAGATGTAGGGTGGTGCAGCACTGTGGAGGGCTTTGTGGGTGAGGATGAGCAGTTTGAAGTGGATTCTATAGTGTATGGGTAGCCAGTGCAATGACTGACACAGGGCAGAGGCATCAGAGTAGCGGTTGGACAGATAGGTGACCCTGGCTGGTGCATTAAGAATAGATTGGAGAGGGGAGAGTCTGGTGAGGGGGAGGCCAATTAATAGTGAGTTGCAGTAATCAAGGCAGGAGTGGATCAGGGCAACAATGAGAGTTTTTTGTTGTTTCCATAGTGAGG